>NC_092261.1:20241544-20311146 GCF_036320965.1 Panulirus ornatus
GTGCCCAAACCATTTCAAAACCAGTCAATAATATATATATATATATATATATATATATATATATATATATATATATATATATATATATATATATATATATATATATATATATATATATATATATATATATATATATATATATATATATATATATATATATATATATATATATATATATATATATATATATATATATATATATATATATATATATATATATATATATACCATCTCCTTCTCACATCACCACTACTTGTTATCACCTCCCCATTTTCGCCCTTCACTGAAGTTCCCAGAGAAGAGGTAGGAAAAGCTTTACGGAAGATGAAAGCCTGCAAGGCAGCGGGTTTGGATGGTATTGCAGTGGAATTTATTAAAAAGGGGGTGACTGTATTGTTGACTGATTGGTAAGGTTATTTAATGTATGTATGACTCATGGATAGTTGCCTGAGGATTGGCGGAATGCTTGCATAGTGCCATTCTACAAAGGCAAAGGGGATAAAAGAGAGTGCTCAAATTACACAGGTATAAGTTTGTTGAGTATTCCTGGGAATTTATATGAGAGGGTATTGATTGAGAGCGTGAAGGCATGTATAGAACATGAGACTGGGGAAGAGCAGTGTGGTTTGAGAAGTGGTAGAAGATGTGTGGATCAGGTGTTTGCTTTGAAGAGTATATATGAGAATTACTTAGAAAAGGATTTGTATGTAGTGTATATGGATCTGTAGAAGGCATATGATAAGAGTTGATAGAGATGCGCTTTGGAAGGTATTAAGAATATATGGTGTGGGAGGCAAGTTGTTAAAATCAGTGAAAAGTTTTTATCGAGACGTAAGGCATGTGTACATGTAGGAAGAGAGGAAAGTGATTGGTTCTCAGCGAATGTTGGTTTGCGGCAGGGGTGCGTGATATATCCATGGTTGTTTAATTTGTTTATGGATGGTGTTGTCAGGAAGGTGAATGCAAGAGTTTTGGAGAGAGGGGCAAGTATGCAGTCTATTGTGAATGAGAGACCTTGGGAAGCGAGTCAGTTGTTTGTTGATGATACAGTGCTGGTGGCTGATTCGGGTGAGAAACTGGAGAATCTAGTGACTAAGTTTGGTAAAGTGTGTGAAAGAAAAAAAGCTGAGAATAAATGTGAATAAGACTAAGGTTATTAGGTACAGTAGGATTGAGGGACAAGTCAATTGGGAGGTAAGTTTGAATGAAGAAAAACTGGAGGAAGTGAAGTGTTTTAGCTATCTGGGAGTGGATTTGGCAGCAGATGGAACCATGGAAGTGGAAGGGAATCATAGAGTGGGGGAGGGGGGAAAGTTATGGGAGCATTGAAGAATGTGTGGAAGTCGAGAACATTATCTTGGAAAGCAAAAATGGGTGTGTTTGAAGGAATAGTGGTTCCAACAATGATATATGGTTGCAAGGTGTGGGCTATAGATAGATTTGTGTGGAGGAGGGTGGATGTACTGGAAATGAGATGTTTGAGGACAACATGTGGTGTGAGGTGGCTTGGTCGAGTAAGTAATGAAAGGGTAAGAGAGATGTGCGGTAATAAAAAGAGTGTGGTTGAGAGAGCAGAAGAGGGTCTTGAAATGGTTTAGTCACATGGAGAGAATGAGTGAGGAAAGATTGACCAAGAGGATATATGTGTCAGAGATGCAGGGAACGAGAAGTGGGAGACCAAACTAGAGGTGGAAAGATGGAGTGAAAAAGATTTTGAGTGATCGGGGCCTGAAAATGCAGGAGGGTGAAAGGCGTGCAAGGAATAGAGTGAATTGGAATGATGTGGTACACTGAGGTTGACGTGCTGTCAATGGATTGAACCAGGGCATGTGAAGTGTCTGGGGTAAACCATGGAATTTATATTTATATTTATATATATTTATATATCCCTGAAACAGGAGTGGTGGGAGTATGTGATAGAGTGTAAGAAGGTAAATTCTAGACTGATATGGGTAAAACTGAAAGTTGATGGAGAGAGATGGGTGATTATTGGTGCATATGCACCTGGCCCAGCATGAGAAGAAAGATCATGAGAGGCAAGTGTTTTGGGAGCAGCTGAATGAGTGTGTTAGTGGTTTCGATGCACGAGACCGGGTTATAGTGATGGGTGATTTGAATGCAAAGGTGAGTAATGTGGCATTTGAGGGAATAATTGGTATACATGGGGTGTTCAGTGTTGTAAATGGAAATGGTGAAGAGCTTGTAGATTTATGTGCTGAAAAAGGACTGGTGATTGGGAATACTGGTTTAAAAAGCGAGATATACATAAGTATACTTATGTAAGTAGGAGAGATGGCCAGAGAGCATTATTTGATTACGTGTTAATAGATAGGAGCGCGAAAGAGAGACTTTTGGATGTTAATGTGCTGAGAGGTTCAACTGGAGGGATGTCTGATCATTATCTTGTGGAGGCGAAGGTGAAGATTTGTAGGGATTTTCAAAAAAGAAGAGAGAATGTTGGGGTGAAGAGAGTGGTGAGAGTTAGTGAGCTTGGGAAGGAGACTTGTGTGAGGAAGTACCAGGAGAGACTGAGTACAGAATGGAAAAAGGTGAGAACAAAGGAGGTTAGGAGAGCGGGGGAGGAATGGGATGTATTTAGGGAAGCAGTGATGGCTTGCGCAAAAGACACTCGTGGCATGAGAAGCGTGGGAGGTTGGTTGATTAGAAAGGGTAGTGAGTGGTGGGATGAAGTAAGATTATTAGTGAAAGAGAAGAGAGAGGCATTTGGACGATTTTTGCAGGGAAAAAATGCAAATGAGTGGGAGATGTATAAAAGAAAGAGGCAGGAGGTCAAGAGAAAGGTGCAAGTGGTGAAAAAGAGGGCAAATGAGAGTTGGGGTGAGAGAGTATCATTAAATTTTAGGGAGAATAAAAAGATGTTTTGGAAGGAGGTAAATAAAGTGCGCAAGACAAGGGAGCAAGTGGGAACTTCAGTGAAGGGGGCTAATGGGGAGGTGATAACAAGTAGTGGTGATGTGAGAAGGAGATGGAGTGAGTATTTTGAAGGTTTGTTGAATGTGTTTGTTGATAGAGTGGCAGATATAGGGTGTTTTGGTCGAGGCAGTGTGCAAAGTGAGAGGGTTAGGGAAAATGATTTGGTAAACAGAGAAGAGGTAGTAAAAGCTTTACGGGAGATGAAAGCCGGCAAGGCAGCAGGTTTGGATGGTAATGCGGTGGAATTTATTAAAAAAGGGGGTGATTGTATTGTTGACTGGTTGATAAGGTTATTTAATGTATGTATGATTCATAGAAATGGATTTGTATGTAGCATTACCCATTTTTGCTTTCCAAGATAATGTTCTCAACTTCCACACATTCTTCAACGCTCACAGAAATTTTGCCCCCTCCCCCACCCTATGATTCACCTCCACTTCCATGGTTCCATCTGCTGCCAAATCCACTCCCAAATATTTAAAACACCTCACTTCCCAAGTTTTTCTCCATTCAAACTTGCCTCCCAATTAACTTGTCCCTCAACCCTACTGTACCTTGTAACCTTAATCTTATTCACATTTACTCTCAGCTTTCTTTCACACACTTCACCAAACTCAGTCACCAGCTTCTGCAGTTTCTCACCCGAATCAGCCACCAACGCTGTATTATCAGTGAACCATAATTGACTCACTTCCCAAGCTCTCTCATCCACAACAGACTGCATACTTGCCCCTCTTTCCAAAACTCTTCCATTCACCTCCCTAACAACCCCATCCGTAAATGAATTAAACAGCCATGGAGACATCATGCACCCCTACCGCAAACCAACATTCACTGAGAACCAATCACTTTCCTCTCTTCCTACACATGCACATGCCTTACATCCTCAATAAAAACTTTTTACTGCTTCTAACAACTTGCCTCCCACACCATATATTCTTAATAACTTCTACAGAGCATTTCTATCAACTCTATCATATGCCTTCTCCAGATCCATAAATACTACATAAAGAACCATTTGCTTTTCTAAGTATGTCTCACATACATTCTTCAAAGCAAACACCCGATCCACATATCCTCTACCACTTCTGAAGCCACTCTGCTCATCAACATACTTATACTTCTGTAATTTGAACACTCACCTTTATCCACTTTGCCTTTGTTCAATGGCATGCATGCATTCTGCCAATCCTCAGGCAGCTAGCCATGAGTCATACACACATTAAATATCCTTACCAACCAGTCAACAACACAGTCACCCCCTTTTTTAATAAATCCCACTGCAACATCATCCAAACCCACTGCCTTGCTGGCTTTCATCTTCCGCAAAGTTTTCACTACCTCTTCTCTGTTTACCAAATCATTCTCCCTGACCCTCTCGCTTCGCACACCTCCTCATCAAAAACACCCTATAGGTGTCACTATATAATCTAACACATTCAACAAGCCTTCAAAATACTCGCTATATCTCCTTCTCACATCACCACTACTTGTTATTACCTACCCATTAGCCCTCTTCACCGATGTTCCCATTTGTTCTCTTCATCTTATGCACTTTATTCACCTCCTTCTAAAACATCTTTTCATTCTCCCTAAAATTTAATGATACTCTCTCACCCCAACTCTCATTTGCCCTCTTTTTCACCACTCATTTGCCCTCTTTTTCACATCTTACACCTTTCCCTTGACCTCCTGCCTCTTTCTTTTATAAATTCTCAGTCATTTGCACTATTTCCCAGCAAAACTCATCCAAATGCCTCTCTCTTTTCTTTCACTAATAATCTTACTTCTTCATTCCACCATTCACTACCCTTTCTAATCTACCCACTTCCCATGCTTTTCATACCACAAGCATCTTTTGCACAAGCCATCATTGCTTCCCTAAATAAATCCCATTCCTTCCCCGCTCCCCTTGCATCCTTTGCTCTCACCTTTTTCCATTTTGCACTTAGTCTCTCCTGGAAAAAACATATATAGTCTTAAAATTTAAATTAGGCAAATTAATGTGTCACATTACACTACCTTTGCTTCGTTAAAGAAAATAACTACAGATAAAAGCAAAAAGTTTTAAGGTTTGTATCCATGGTGTATAAATCAAGGAAAGACTATATGAACAAAAAATGTGATATTTATAGGGTCAAATAAGGTAACAATATATATATTCATTTTTAAAGGTAATGGATTAAATCAAAAGAGCAAATGACAGTTGAAATACTTTTGTATGAGAGCATACAAGCAGATTTTTACAAATCAATAATTAAGGCATCTGTCTATACAGTGCAAAATACAAGCAACAGCTGGAAAATTACGGTCAGAAACCAACATTTTTTTTTTTTTTTTTTTTGCTGTCTCCCGCGTTTGCGAGGTAGCGCAAGGAAACAGACGAAAGAAATGGCCCAACCCACCCCCATACACATGTATATACATACGTCCACACACGCAAATATACATACCTACACAGCTTTCCATGGTTTACCCCAGACGCTTCACATGCCTTGATTCAATCCACTGACAGCACGTCAACCCCGGTATACCACATCGCTCCAATTCACTCTATTCCTTGCCCTCCTTTCACCCTCCTGCATGTTCAGGCCCCGATCACACAAAATCTTTTTCACTCCATCTTTCCACCTCCAATTTGGTCTCCCTCTTCTCCTCGTTCCCTCCACCTCCGACACACATATCCTCTTGGTCAATCTTTCTTCACTCATTATCTCCATGTGCCCAAACCATTTCAAAACACCCTCTTCTGCTCTCTCAACCACGCTCTTTTTATTTCCACACATCTCTCTTACCCTTATGTTACTCACTCGATCAAACCACCTCACACCACACATTGTCCTCAAACATCTCATTTCCAGCACATCCATCCTCCTGCGCACAACTCTATCCATAGCCCATGCCTCGCAACCATACAACATTGTTGGAACCACTATTCCTTCAAACATACCCATTTTTGCTTTCCGAGATAATGTTCTCGACTTCCACACATTCTTCAAGGCTCCCAGAATTTTCGCCCCCTCCCCCACCCTATGATCCACTTCCGCTTCCATGGTTCCATCCGCTGCCAGATCCACTCCCAGATATCTAAAACACTTCACTTCCTCCAGTTTTTCTCCATTCAAACTCACCTCCCAATTGACTTGACCCTCAACCCTACTGTACCTAATAACCTTGCTCTTATTCACATTTACTCTTAACTTTCTTCTTTCACACACTTTACCAAACTCAATCACCAGCTTCTGCAGTTTCTCACATGAATCAGCCACCAGCGCTGTATCATCAGCGAACAACAACTGACTCACTTCCCAAGCTCTCTCATCCCCAACAGACTTCATACTTGCCCCTCTTTCCAAAACTCTTGCATTCACCTCCCTAACAACCCCATCCATAAACAAATTAAACAACCATGGAGACATCACACACCCCTGCCGCAAACCTACATTCACTGAGAACCAATCACTTTCCTCTCTTCCTACACGTACACATGCCTTACATCCTCGATAAAAACTTTTCACTGCTTCTAACAACTTGCCTCCCACACCATATATTCTTAATACCTTCCACAGAGCATCTCTATCAACTCTATCATATGCCTTCTCCAGATCCATAAATGCTACATACAAATCCATTTGCTTTTCTAAGTATTTCTCACATACATTCTTCAAAGCAAACACCTGATCCACACATCCTCTACCACTTCTGAAACCACACTGCTCTTCCCCAATCTGATGCTCTGTACATGCCTTCACCCTCTCAATCAATACCCTCCCATATAATTTACCAGGAATACTCAACAAACTTATACCTCTGTAATTTGAGCACTCACTCTTATCCCCTTTGCCTTTGTACAATGGCACTATGCACGCATTCCGCCAATCCTCAGGCACCTCACCATGAGTCATACATACATTAAATAACCTTACCAACCAGTCAACAATACAGTCACCCCCTTTTTTAATAAATTCCACTGCAATACCATCCAAACCTGCTGCCTTGCCGGCTTTCATCTTCCGCAAAGCTTTTACTACCTCTTCTCTGTTTACCAAATCATTTTCCCTAACCCTCTCACTTTGCACACCACCTCGACCAAAACACCCTATATCTGCCACTCTATCATCAAACACATTCAACAAACCTTCAAAATACTCACTCCATCTCCTTCTCACATCACCACTACTTGTTATCACCTCCCCATTTGCACCTTCACTGAAGTTCCCATTTGCTCCCTTGTCTTACGCACTTTATTTACCTCCTTCCAGAACATCTTTTTATTCTCCCTAAAATTTAATGATACTCTCTCACCCCAACTCTCATTTGCCCTATTTTTCACCTCTTGCACCTTTCTCTTGACCTCCTGTCTCTTTCTTTTTATACATCTCCCACTCAATTGCATTTTTTCCCTGCAAAAATCGTCCAAACGCCTCTCTCTTCTCTTTCACTAATACTCTTACTTCTTCATCCCACCACTCACTACCCTTTCTAATCAACCCACCTCCCACTCTTCTCATGCCACAAGCATCTTTTGCGCAATCCATCACTGATTCCCTAAATACATCCCATTCCTCCCCCACTCCCCTTACTTCCATTGTTCTCACCTTTTTCCATTCTGTACTCAGTCTCTCCTGGTACTTCCTCACACAAGTCTCCTTCCCAAGCTCACTTACTCTCACCACCCTCTTCACCCCAACATTCACTCTTCTTTTCTGAAAACCCATACAAATCTTCACCTTAGCCTCCACAAGATAATGATCAGACATCCCTCCAGTTGCACCTCTCAGCACATTAACATCCAAAAGTCTCTCTTTCGCGCGCCTGTCAATTAACACGTAATCCAATAACGCTCTCTGGCCATCTCTCCTACTTACATAAGTATACTTATGTATATCTCGCTTTTTAAACCAGGTATTCCCAATCATCAGTCCTTTTTCAGCACATAAATCTACAAGCTCTTCACCATTTCCATTTACAACACTGAACACCCCATGTATACCAATTATTCCCTCAACTGCCACATTACTCACCTTTGCATTCAAATCACCCATCACTATAACCCGGTCTCGTGCATCGAAACCACTAACACACTCATTCAGCTGCTCCCAAAACACTTGCCTCTCATGATCTTTCTTCTCATGCCCAGGTGCATATGCACCAATAATCACCCATCTCTCTCCATCAACTTTCAGTTTTACCCATATTAATCGAGAATTTACTTTCTTACATTCTATCACATACTCCCACAACTCCTGTTTCAGGAGTACTGCTACTCCTTCCCTTGCTCTTGTCCTCTCACTAACCCCTGACTTTACTCCCAAGACATTCCCAAACCACTCTTCCCCTTTACTCTTGAGCTTCGTTTCACTCAGAGCCAAAACATCCAGGTTCCTTTCCTCAAACATACTACCTATCTCTCCTTTTTTCACATCTTGGTTACATCCACACACATTTAGGCACCCCAATCTGAGCCTTCGAGGAGGATGAGCACTCCCCGCGTGACTCCTTCTTCTGTTTCCCATTTTAGAAAGTTAAAAAAAATACAAGGAGGGGAGGATTTCTGGCCCCCCGCTCCCGTCCCCTCTAGTCACTTTCTACGACACGCGAGGAATGCGTGGGAAGTATTCTTTCACCCCTATCCCCAGGGATAATATATATATATATATATATACACATACACACACACACACACACACATACGCACATATACACACACACACACATACATATATATACATATGAAAAATGTAAGAAACAATTTAGAAAACTGAAACTTCTAGCTTGAAATGAAATGAAAAAATGAATGCCACATGATGGTTCAACCTCTGGCTATGGAAAAAGGAAATGTATAATTTATTTACACAAACGTCAATAGCAGTTCTCATCAATTTAACCACTGTATAAATAAGCTTCAATGTCTAAGCTACATTTTTTCCAATTTCACTATTTTCTTTGTCAAAGCACCATGTATGAAAACTATCACTCCAGTAACACAACTATAAACATTTACTTCCCCTTTAAAAAAGTTCTGGGGAAGTCTGTCTCCATACACTGCGGGACACTCTACCACCTGGCGAGGTTTGTGTTGCAATGGTTCTTGATTCACAAACGTAGTAGCATCACTGGTGGGCCAAGGTAGTTCCGTTGGCGAAGAGGAGCTCATGAAACATGTCGGAAAGCATGCTACTGCAGGCAGGAGTGAAGGCTGATGCAAACTGGTATCGCTCTGAATGATGTGATGGGGACGAGATGATCCTCTGACTCATGTCCTAGAGATCCGATCCCACAGAGCGGACGAAGCGAAGTAGTACAAATAAAGTCAGGACATGAGTTCGAAGTCCCCGAAGAGCAACAGGCAGAATGGTCCTCGAAGTCCCTCCCTAAGCCACTAGCGTAGTCGGTGCTGGCCGTGCGTAACTTCCCAACATCAGCCACTCTCACGTGCACCAGAACCCACGTCACACACAACATCTGTTTTATTCATCAAATTTTTAGGATCATGGAAATATAATAGGAGCGATGAAGAAAGTATGGAATACCAGAACGTTATCTCGCATGCCTTGGTTCAGTCCACTGATAGCACGTCTACCTCGGTATACCACATCATTCCAATTCACTCTATTCCTTGCATGCCTTTCACCCTGCGGTAGATTCAGACCCCGATCGCTCAAAAGCTTTTTCACCCCATCCTTCCACCTCCAATTTGGTCTCTTGCTTCTCCTTCTTCCATCCACCTCTGACACATGTATCCTCTATCTCAATCTTTCCTTACACATTCTTTCCATGTGTACAAGCCATTTCAAACGACTGTCTTCTGCTCTCTCAACCACATTCTTTTTATTACCACACACCCCTCTTACCCATTCATCACTTACCCCATCAAACCACCTCACACCACATATTGCCCTCAAACACCTCATTTCCAACACATCCATCTTCCTCCGCATAACCTTATCTATAGCCCACGCCTTGCAGCCAAATAAACTTTGTTGGAACCATTATTCCCTCAAACATACCCATTTTTGCTTTCCGAGATAATGATCTCGTATTCCAAACATTCTTCAACGCTCCCAAAACCTTTGCCCTCTCCCCCACCCTGTGACTCACTTCCGTATCAATCCAATGCTAAATCCACTCATCCACTCCCACTCCCAGATATCTAAAAACTTCACTATCTCCAGTTTTTCTCCATTCAAACTTACCTCCTAGTTGACTTGTCCCTCAACCCTACTGAACCTAATAACATTGCTTTTATTCATATTTACCCTCACCTTTTTTCATTCACACACTTTACCAAACTCAGTCACCAGCTTTTGCAGTTTCTCACCTGAATCAGCCACAATTCATTGTCTATTTCCTTGCCTTACCTTGCTGATGCAGGAAACGGCGGTTAAGTACATTAAATATAATACTTCCATGAAAATACGTCAGACTTTATCATAATACCATATCTTCTCAAGTTGTTGTGAAAAGAAGGTCCTGCTCATTGTTACCAAAGATAAAAGGATTTTTCTTTGCCCATGCCATTTACTGAAAAATGATCTATGAACTGAATCCTGACTACATACTGTAAATTTGACACAAAATCCTGTTTCGTGTACTGTACATTGTTAAAGTTTCAAGCTTTGTCTTCAAAATATCACTATTCATAGTTCCACCATAAAAGATAAATTAACAAAATTTGTTTCCTCATTTTAATTAGTTCCTTGACTATGAATGCTAATGCATTATTTGCCAAATTGTCTGACCTTCCAAGTTCTCCAAAATATTTCCTCCCAATGATAGAATCTGTCTCTCATTATCAAATTCATATTGCATAACACTCATGCCATTAAAAATAATGCCACAAAATATTTCCTGTGTTGATCCTCCCAGCTTTATCTTTCAACATACTTAGTGTATGGGTAATATAACCTACATTCATATCAATTCTGCATAACCATCTTTCCAAAATACCTACAAAAGTCAAAGCAAAAATATTGCAAAGATGTCTGTGGGCTTTAGGACTCTGGTAGTGGGTATCTAAAACAAAACTTTTTGTTGTCATAACTTTTTTTTGTACTTTGAACATTTTACCATAACCCTAGAGAAAGTCTAAAACATTATGGAGAAGGTACATACCTTGAAGCATTTCCTATCCAATTTTCAGAAGTGCATATTCTAAATGAAATAATCTGAAGCTGTTTTTTAATCCCCTTATCATTGTTCTGCATTTCTTTACTACTTTTGCTGTTGGTGACATCTTTTTATTGCTCCTGAAATAATTGTAATAGATAATTTGGATTATATTTATTTTCCTACATTTAGTCACTGTCTCCCGCATTAGTGAGGTAGCGTAGAGAAACAGACGAATGAATGGCCCAACCCACCCACATACACATGTATATACATAAATGACTACACATGCACATATATATACATATACATTTTCACATTTTTTTTTTTTTTTATACTTTGTCGCTGTCTCCCGCGTTTGCGAGGTAGCGCAAGGAAACAGACGAAAGAAATGGCCCAACCCCCCCCCCCCCCATACACATGTATATACATACGTCCACACACGCAAATATACATACCCACACAGCTTTCCATGGTTTACCCCAGACGCTTCACATGCCCTGCTTCAATCCACTGACAGCACGTCAACCCCGGTATACCACATCGCTCCAATTCACTCTATTCCTTGCCCTCCTTTCACCCTCCTGCATGTTCAGGCCCCGATCACACAAAATCTTCTTCACTCCATCTTTCCACCTCCAATTTGGTCTCCCTCTTCTTGTTCCCTCCACCTCCGACACATATATCCTCTTGGTCAATCTTTCCTCACTCATCCTCTCCATGTGCCCAAACCACATCAAAACACCCTCTTCTGCTCTCTCAACCACGCTCTTTTTATTTCCACACATCTCTCTTACCCTTACGTTACTCACTCGATCAAACCACCTCACACCACACATTGTCCTCAAACATCTCATTTCCAGCACATCCATCCTCCTGCGCACAACTCTATCCATAGCCCACGCCTCGCAACCATACAACATTGTTGGAACCACTATTCCTTCAAACATACCCATTTTTGCTTTTCCGAGATAATGTTCTCGACTTCCACACATTCTTCAAGGCTCCCAGGATTTTCGCCCCCTCCCCCACCCTATGATCCACTTCCGCTTCCATGGTTCCATCCGCTGCCAGATCCACTCCCAGATATCTAAAACACTTCACTTCCTCCAGTTTTTCTCCATTCAAACTCACCTCCCAATTGACTTGACCCTCAACCGTACTGTACCTAATAACCTTGCTCTTATTCACATTTACTCTTAACTTTCTTCTTCCACACACTTTTCCAAACTCAGTCACCATATACATAGATATAAATACATAATTTGGAAATACCACTAAAATTATGAAAGACTCTAGATAAAAAATATGGTCAAGTTTCGATTAAGCAAATTAATGTAAGTCATAATACACTACCCTTGCTTTCCTAAAGAAAAAGGAACAGACAAAAGCATCAGATTGGGGAAGAGCAGTGTGGTTTCCAAAGTGGTAGAGGATGTGTGGATCAGGTGTTTGCTTTGAAGAATGTATGTGAGAAATACTTCGAAAAGCAAATGGATTTGTATGTAGCATTTATAGATCTGGAGAAGGCATATGATAAGAGTATATGATATAGATATAGATAGACTATATGATAGAGATGTTCTGTGGAAGGTCTTAAGAATATATGATGTGGGAGGCAAGTTGTTAGAAGCAGTGAAAAGTTTTTATTGAGGATGTAAGGCATGTGTACATGTATGAAGAGAGGAAAGTGATTGGTTCTCAGTGAATGTAGGTTTGCGGCAGGGGTGTGTGATGTCTCCATGATTCTTAATTTATTTATGGATGGGGTTGTTAGGGAGGTGAATGCAAGAGTTTTGGAAAGAGAGGCAAGTATGCAGTCTGTTGTGGATGAGAGAGCTTGGGATGTGAGTCAGCTGTTGTTCGCTGATGATACAGCGCTGGTGGCTGATTCATGTGAGAAACTGCAGAAGCTGGTGACTGAGTTTGGTAAAGTGTGTGAAAGAAAAAAGTTGAGAGTAAATGTGAATAAGAGCAAGGTTATTAGGTACAGTAGGGTTGAGGATCAAGTCAATTTGGAGGTAAGTTTGAATGGAGAAAAACTGGAGGAAGTAAAGTGTTTTAGAGATCTGGGAGTGGACTTGGCAGTGGATGAAACCATGGAAGTGGAAGTGAATCATAGGGTGGGGGAGGGAGCAAAAATTCTGAAAGCCTTGAAGAATGTGTGGAAGTCGAGAACATTATTTCGGAAAGCAAAAATGGGTATGTTTGAAGGAATAGTGGTTCCAACAATGTTGTATGGTTGCGAGGCATGGGCTATGGGTAGAGATGTGTGCAGGAGGGTGAATGTGCTGGAAATGAGATGTTTGAGGATAATATGTGGTGTGAGGTGGTTTGATCGAGTAAGTAATAATAGGGTAAGAGAGATGTGTGGTAATAAAAAGAGTGTGGTTGAGAGAGCAGAAAAGGGGATTTTGAAATGGTTTTGTCACGTGGAGAGAATGAGTGAGGAAAGATTGACCAAGAGGATATATGTGTCTGAGGTGGAGGGAACGAGGAGAAGTGGGAGACCAAATTGGAGATGGAAAGATGGAGTGAAAAAGATTTTGAGTGATCAGGGCCTGAACATGCAGGAGGGTGAAAGGCATGCAAGGAATAGGGTGAATTGGAATGATATGGTATACCGGGGTCGACGTGCTGTCAATGGATTGAACCAGGGCATGTGAAGCGTCTGGGGTAAACTATGGAAAGTTCTGTGGGGCCTGGAGGTGGAAAGGGAGCTGTGGTTTCGGTGCATTATTACATGACAGCTAGAGACTCAGTGTAAACGAATGGGGCCTTTGATGTCTTTTCCTAGTGCTACCTCGCACAATGAGGGGGGGGGGGGTTGTTGTTGTTGTTGTTGTTCAATGTGTGGCAAGGTGGCGATGGGAATGAATAAAGTCAGACAGTATGAATTATGTACATGTGTATATATGTACATGTCTTTGTGTGTATATATATATGTATATATTGAGATGTATAGGTATGTATATTTGCGTGTGTGGACATGTATGTATATACATGTGTATGTGGGTGGGTTGGGCCATTCTTTCGTCTGTTTCCTTGCGCTACCTCGCTAATGCGGGAGACAGCGACAAAGCAAAATGAATAAATAAATAAATAAGCAAAAAATCTGAAGGATTGTATCCATGGTGTGTAAATCATGGAAAGACTATATGAACAAAGACTGTGATATTTCTAAGGGTCAAATAAGGTAACAATATATGTATTCATATTTAAAGGTAATGGATTCATTTAAAAGAGCAAATGACAGTTTGTAGGACAGATATAAATACAGATTTTTACAAGTCAGTGATTGAGGCATATGTCTATAAAGTGCAGAATACAAGTAATAGTTGGAAAATTACTGTCAGATACCAACATCCATTTTATCTATCAAATTTCTATGATCATGGAAATATATTGGTACAAAAATACATTACGTATCCTCATGTAGACATTTTTTTTTTTTTTTTATACTTTGTCGCTGTCTCCCGCGTTTGCGAGGTAGCGCAAGGAAACAGACGAAAGAAATGGCCCAACCCACCCCCATACACATGTATATACATACGTCCACACACGCAAATATACATACCTACACAGCTTTCCATGGTTTACCCCAGACGCTTCACATGCCTTGATTCAATCCACTGACAGCACGTCAACCCCGGTATACCACATCGCTCCAATTCACTCTATTCCTTGCCCTCCTATCACCCTCCTGCATGTTCAGGCCCCGATCACACAAAATCTTTTTCACTCCATCTTTCCACCTCCAATTTGGTCTCCCTCTTCTCCTTGCTCCCTCCACCTCCGACACATATATCCTCTTGGTCAATCTTTCCTCACTCATCCTCTCCATGTGCCCAAACCACTTCAAAACACCCTCTTCTGCTCTCTCAACCACGCTCTTTTTATTTCCACACATCTCTCTTACCCTTACGTTACTCACTCGATCAAACCACCTCACACCACACATTGTCCTCAAACATCTCATTTCCAGCACATCCATCCTCCTGCGCACAACTCTATCCATAGCCCATGCCTCGCAACCATACAACATTGTTGGAACCACTATTCCTTCAAACATACCCATTTTTGCTTTCCGAGATAATGTTCTCGACTTCCACACATTCTTCAAGGCCCCCAGAATTTTCGCCCCCTCCCCCACCTTATGATCCACTTCCACTTCCATGGTTCCATCCGCTGCCAGATCCACTCCCAGATATCTAAAACACTTCACATCCTCCAGTTTTTCTCCATTCAAACTCACCTCCCAATTGACTTGACCCTCAACCCTACTGTACCTAATAACCTTGCTCTTATTCACATTTACTCTTAACTTTCTTCTTCCACACACTTTACCAAACTCAGTCACCAGCTTCTGCAGTTTCTCACATGAATCAGCCACCAGCGCTGTATCATCAGCGAACAACAACTGACTCACTTTCCAAGCTCTCTCATGCCCAACAGACTTCATACTTGCCCCTCTTTCCAAAACTCTTGCATTTACCTCCCTAACAACCCCATCCATAAACAAATTAAACAACCATGGAGACATCACACACCCCTGCCGCAAACCTACATTCACTGAGAACCAATCACTTTCCTCTCTTCCTACACGTACACATGTCTTACATCCTCGATAAAAACTTTTCACTGCTTCTAACAACTTTCCTCCCACACCATATATTCTTAATACCTTCCACAGAGCATCTCTATCAACTCTATCATATGCCTTCTCCAGATCCATAAATGCTACATACAAATCCATTTGCTTTTCTAAGTATTTCTCACATACATTCTTCAAAGCAAACACCTGATCCACACATCCTCTACCACTTCTGAAACCACACTGCTCTTCCCCAATCTGATGCTCTGTACATGCCTTCACCCTCTCAATCAATACCCTCCCATATAATTTACCAGGAATACTCAACAAACTTATACCTCTGTAATTTGAGCACTCACTCTTATCCCCTTTGCCTTTGTACAATGGCACTATGCACGCATTCCGCCAATCCTCAGGCACCTCACCATGAGTCATACATACATTAAATAACCTTACCAACCAGTCAACAATACAGTCACCCCCTTTTTTAATAAATTCCACTGCAATACCATCCAAACCTGCTGCCTTGCCGGCTTTCATCTTCCGCAAAGCTTTCACTACCTCTTCTCTGTTTACCAAATCATTTTCCCTAACCCTCTCACTTTGCACACCACCTCGACCAAAACACCCTATATCTGCCACTCTATCATCAAACACATTCAACAAACCTTCAAAATACTCACTCCATCTCCTTCTCACATCACCACTACTTGTTATCACCTCCCCATTTGCGCCCTTCACTGAAGTTCCCATTTGCTCCCTTGTCTTACGCACTTTATTTACCTCCTTCCAGAACATCTTTTTATTCTCCCTAAAATTTAATGATACTCTCTCACCCCAACTCTCATTTGTAGACATGATAAAATAATATTTAAGACTACAGTTTGCATCACTAATAAATGCACAAATTACGAGGACAGTTTTCTCTAGGGGAACTATGATTTGGAGCTCAAGTGGAAGACTTGTTATTTCTGAAAGCATATCATTATATGTTGATAAACATTGCATAAGCTGCCTTCAACCTTATAATTTTTCAAAAGAACGAACAGAGAATGAAGCCAAATGAGGATATTTCCTCTATGGCTTAGTCCTTTGTCCTTGACGCTACCTTGCTTATGCGGGAAATGGCGAATATGCATAAAAAAAAGTTTATATAATTTATTACTATATATCATACATAATCCTTGGGGATAAGGGAGAAAGTATACCTCCCATGCATTCCTCACGTATCGTATAAGGCAACTAAAGGGGACTGGAACAGGGGGCTAGAAACCCTTCCCTCCTTATATTTTAACTTTCTAAACAGGGAAACAGAAGAAGGAGTCACGCGGGGAGTGCTCATCCTCCTCGCAGGCTCAGATTGGGGTGTTTAAATGTGCGTGGATGTAACCAAGATGAGAAAAAAAGGAGAGATAGGTAGTATGTTTGAGGAAAGGAACCTGGATGTTTTGGCTCTGAGTGAAATGAAGCTCAAGGGTAAAGGGTAAGCGTGGTTTGGGAATGTCTTGGGGGTAAAGTTAGGGGTTAGTGAGAGGACAAGAGCAAGGGAAGGAGTAGCACTTCTCCTGAAACAGGAGTTGTGGGAGTATGTAATAGAGTGTAAGAAAGTAAACTCTAGATTTATGGGTAAAACTGAAAGTGGATGGAGAGAGATGGGTGATTATTGGTGCATATGCACTTGGGCATGAGAAGAAAGATCATGAGAGACAAGTCTTTTGGGAGAAGCTGAGTGTGTTAGTATTTTGATGAACGAGACAGGGCTATAGTGATGGGTGATTTGAATGGAAAGGTGAGTAATGTGGCAGTTGAGGGAATAATTGGTGTACATGGGGTGTCCAGTGTTGTAAATGGAAATGGTGAAGAGCTTGTAGATTTATGTGCTGAAAAAGGACTAGTGATTGGGAATACATGGTTTAAAAAGCGAGATATACATAAGTATATGTATATAAGAGAGCGTTATTGGATTACATGTTAACTGATAGGCTTAGAAAGAGAGACTTTTGGATGTCAGCATGCTGAGAGGTGCAACTGGAGACATGTCTGATCATTATTTTGTGGAGACGAAGGTGAAGATTTCTAGAGGTTTTCAGAAAAGAAGAGAGAATGTTGGGGTGAAGAGAATGGTGAGAGTAAGTGAGCATGGGAAGGAGAATTAAGTGAGGAAGTAAAAGGAGTGACTGAGTAAAGAATGGAAAAAGGTAAGAACAAAGAAACGTAAGGGGAGTGGGGGAGGAATGGGATGTATTTAGGGAAGCAGTGATGGCTTGTGCAAAAGATATTTGTGGCATGAGAAGTGTGGGAGGTGGGCAGATTAGAAAGGGTAGTGAGTGGTGGGATGAAGAAGTTAGATTATTAGTGAAAGAAAAGAGAAGCATTTGGACAATTTTTGCAGGAAAATAATGCAAATGACTGAGAGATGTATAAAAGAAAGAGGCAGGAGGTCAAGTGAAAGGTGCAAGAGGTGAAAAGGAGGGCAAATGAAAGTTGGGGTGAGAGAGTATCATTAAATTTTAGGGAGAAAAAAAATGTTTCAAAGCAAACACCTGTCCACACATCCTCACCTTCTGAAACCACGCTTTCCCCAACAATTTGCTTACTTTGCCTTAAACCCCCCAAATCAATACCTCCCATATAATTCCCGAAATGCTAAACAAACTAACCCTTTTAATTTGAGCCTCACTTTTATCCCCTTTGCCTTTGCACAATAGCACTATGCAGCTTTCCCCGCCAATCCTCAGGCACCTCGCCATGAGTCATATATACATTAAAAACTACCAACCAAAAACAATACAGTCACCCCCTTTTTTAATAAATTCCACGCAATACCACCAAACCCACAGCTTGCTGGATTTCATCTTTCCAAGCTTTTATTTACCTCTCTCTGTTTCCAAATCATTTTCCCACCCTCTCACTTTGCACACACCTCGACCAAAAAAACCCTAATTTGCCCCCCCTGTCATTTAAAAAACATTCAAAAAAACCTTCAAATACTTCACTCCATCTCCTTCTCACATCACCACTACGTTATCACTCCATTTGCGCCTTTACTGAATTCCCATTTGCTCCCTTTTCTTATGCTCTGTATTTAAACCCCTTCCAAAACATCTTTTATTCTTTCTAAAATTTGATGATACTCTCTTACCCCAACTCTTTATTGCCCTCTTTTTAATTCTTGCACCCTTCTTCTTTACCTCCTCCTCTTTCTTTTTAAATTTTCCCACTCATTTTCTTATTTCCCTGCAAAAATCGTCAAAGGGCCCTCGTTCTTTTTTCACTAATATCTTTCTTCTTCATCCCACCATCACTACCCTTTGTAGTCTGCCCACCTGCCAACTTCTCATGCCATGTTTCTTTTAAGAGGGATGTGAGGAATACTTAGAAAAGCATGGATTTGTAGAGCTTTATGGATCTGGAGAAGGCATTTGATGAGTTGAGAGAGATGCTCGTGGAAGGTATTAAGAACATATGTGTGAAAAGTTTTTATCAAGAATGTAAGGCATTGTTACGTGTAGGAAGAGAGGAAAGTGATTGGTTTTCAGGGGAATTTTGGGTTTTCGGCAGGAAATGCGCGGTCTCCTGGTTTTAATTTTTTTATGGATGGGGGTTTTAGGGGGGATAAGCAATAGTTTTGGGGGAAAAAGGGGCAAGTAGTAGTCTGTTGTGGATGAGAAGCTTGGGAAGGGGGTCAGTTTTTGTTCGCTAATGATACCGCTGGGGGCTGATTTGGGGGGAAACTGAGAAACTGGGGACTGAGTTGGGAAAAATGTGGAAAAAAAAAGGGGAGTAAATGGAAAAAAGAGAAGGTTTTTTGGTACAGTAGGGGTTTGGGGGCAAATCAATGGAATAAGTTTGAATGGAGAAAAAGGGGAAGTAAGTGTTTAGAATCTTGGGTGGATTTTTCAGGGAGAAACATGGAAGGGAAGTGAACATAGGTGGGGGGGGGGGAATTTTTGGGGCCTGAAAATGGTGGAAGTCGAAAATTTTCGGAAAGCAAAAATGGGTATTTTGAAGGGAAAGTGGTTCAAACTTTTTTGGTTCGAGGGATGGGCTATGTAAGTTGGGGGAGGGTGGATGGCTGGAATGAGATGTTTGGGATAATATGTGGTTGAGGTGGTTTGATTCGAGTAAGTAATAATTGGTAGTGAGATGTGTGGTAATAAAAAAGAGTGTGGTTGAGGAGAGCAGAAAAGTAGAAAAGGGGATTTTGAATTGGTTTTGTCAAGGAGGAGAGAATGAGTGAGAAAGATTGACCAAGGAGATATATGTGTCTGAGGTGGAGGGAAAACGAGGAAAGTGGGAGACCAAATTGGAGATGGAAAGAGGAGTAAAAAAGATTTGAGTTGATCAGGGCTCTGAACATGGCCAGGAGGGTGAAAGGCATGCAAGGAATAGGGTGTGAATTGGTATGAATAGGCTATACCGGGGGGGTAGTCGTGCTGTCAATGGATTGTACCAGGGCATGTGAAGCGTCTGGGTATAAACTATGGAAAGTTCTGTGGGGCCTGGGGAGGTGGAAAGGTGCTGTGGTTTCGGTGATTTTAATGACAGCTAGAGACTCAGTGTAAACGAATGGGGCCTTTGATGGTCTTTTCTAGTGCTACCTCGCACAATGAGGGGGGGGGGGGGGGGTTATGTTGTTGTTGTTGTTGTTCAATGTGTGCAAGGTGGCGTGGGAATGAATAAAGTCGACAGTATGGAATTATGTACATGTGTTTATATGTACATGTCTTTGTGTGTATTATATATTTGTTTATACTGAGATGTATAGGTTATTGTTATTGCGTGTGTGGACATGTAGGTATATACATGTGTTATGTGGGTGGGTTTGGCCATTCTTTCGTCTGGTTTCCTTGCGCTTACTCGCTAATGGGGAGACAGCGACAAAGCAAAATGATAAATAAATAAATAAGCAAAATATCTGAAGGATTGTATCCATGGTGTGTTAAATCATGGAAAGGACTATTTGAACTAACGACTTGTGATAATTCTAAGGGTCAAATAATCGGTAACAAATATATGTATTTCATATTTAAAGGTAATGGTTCATTTAAAAGAGAAAATGACAGTTTGTAGGACAGATATAAATACGATTTTTACAAGTCAGTGATTGAGGCATATGTCTATAAAGTGCAGAATACATGTAAAATAGTTGGGGGAAAACAAAAAAAAAATTAAAAAAAAAAAAAAAAAAAAACAAAAAAAAAAAAAAAAACAAAAAAAAAAAAAAAAACTAAAAAACCACATAAAATAAAAAAAAAAAAAAACAAAAAAAAAAAAAAAAAAATAAATAAACAAAAAAAAATAAAAAAAAATAAAAACAAAAAAAAATTAAACAAATTTACTGTCAGATACCAACATCCATTTTATCTATCAAATTTCTATGTTCATGGAAATATATTTGTACATACAATACATTACGTATCCTTGTAGACATTTTTTTTGTTTTTTTATACTTTGCGCTGTCTCCCGCGTTTGCGAGGTAGCGCAAGGAAACAGACGAAAAGAAATGGCCCAACCCCCCCCATACACATGTATATACATACGTCCACACACGCAAATATACATACCTACACAGCTTTCCATGGTTTACCCCAGACGCTTCACATGCCTTGATTCAATCCACTGACAGCACGTCAACCCCGGTATACCACATCGCTCCAATTCACTCTATTCCTTGCCCTCCTTTCACCCTCCTGCATGTTCAGGCCCCGATCACACAAAATCTTTTTCACTCCATCTTTCCACCTCCAATTTGGTCTCCCTCTTCTCCTCGTTCCCTCCACCTCCGACACATATATCCTCTTGGTCAATCTTTCCTCACTCATTCTCTCCATGTGCCCAAACCACTTCAAAACACCCTCTTCTGCTCTCTCAACCACGCTCTTTTTATTTCCACACATCTCTCTTACCCTTACGTTACTCACTCGATCAAACCACCTCACACCACACATTGTCCTCAAACATCTCATTTCCAGCACATCCATCCTCCTGCGCACAACTCTATCCATAGCCCACGCCTCGCAAACATCTAATTGTTGGAACCACTTATTCCTGCCAAAATACATTTTGCTTTCGAAGATAATGTCTCGACTTCCAACATTCTTCATGGCCCCCCCAGGAATTTTCGCCCCCTCCCCCACCTTATGATCCACTTCACTTCCATGGTTCCATCCGCTGCCAGATCCACTCCCAGATATCTAAAACACTTTCACATCCTCCAGTTTTTCTCCATTCAAACTCACTCCAATTGACTTTGACCCTAACCTACTGTACTATAAACCTTGCTCTTATTCACATGTACTCTTAACTTTTCTTTTCACACACTTTACCAAACTCAGTCACCAGCTATCTGGCAGTTTCTCACATGAATCAGCCACCTGCGCTGTATCATAGCGAACACAAACTGACTCACTTTCCATGCTCTCTCATGCCCAAAGACTTCATATTAGCCCTCTTTCCAAAACTCTTGCATTTACCTCCCTTAACAACCCCATCATAAACTAAATTAAAAACAACCATGGAGGACATCTCACAACCCTGAGGCAAACCTACATTCACTGAGAACATATCACTGTCCTCTCTTCTACACGACACATGTATTACATCTCGATAAAACTTTCATGCTTCTAACAAACTTTCTCCCACACCATAATTCTTAATACCTTCCACCGAGCATCTTCTATCAACTTTTTCATTATTGCCTTCTCCAGTTCAATAAATGCCTAATACAAATCCATTTGCTTTTCTAAGTATTTCTCACCATTACATTCTTCAAAGCAAAAAACACTGATCCACGCATCCTCTACCACTTCCTGAAAACCACACTGCTCTTCCCCAATCTGATGCTCTGTACATGCCTTACCCTCTCAATCAATACCCTCCCATAGAATTTACAGGAAATACCTCAAAACTTTATACCTCTGTAATTTCTGGAGCACTTCACTCTTATCCCTTTGCCTTTGTACCAATGCACTATGCACGCATTCCGCCAATCCTCTGGCACTCACCATGAGTCATAATACATTATATAAACCTTACCCAAACCAGTCAAACATACAGTCCCCCCCTTTTTTTATAAATTCCACTGCAAATACACCCAAAAACCTGCTGCCTTGCCGGCTTTCATCTTCCGGCAAAGCTTTCACTACCTTCTTCTCTGTGTTTCCCCAAATCATTTTCCCTAACCCTCTCACTTTGCACTACCACCTCGTCCAAAACACCTTATCTGCCACTCTATCATCTAAACACATTCAAACAAACCTTCAAAATACTCACTCCATCTCCTTTCAACATCAACCACTACTTGTTATCACCCCCCCATTTGCGCTTCACTGAAGTTCCCATTTGCTCCCTTGTCTTACGCACTTTATTTACCTCCTTCCAGAAACATCTTTTATTCTCCCTAAAATTCAATGATACTCTCTCACCCCAAACTCTCATTTGTAGAATGATAAAAATAATATTTAAGACTACCAGTTTTGCATCATAATAAAATGGCACAAATTACGCGGACAGTTTTTTCTAGGGGAACTATGATTTGGAGCTCAAGTGGAAGACTTTATTTCTGAAAGCATATCATTATATGTTGATAAAACATTGGTAAGCTGCATTAACCTTATAATTTTCAAAAAGGAACGATAAGAGAATGAAGCCAAATGAGGATATTTCCTCTATGGCTTAGTCCTTTGTCCTTGACGCTACTTTTATGCGGGAAATGGGCGAAATATGCATTTAAAAAAAAAGTTTATTAATTTATTACATATATCATTAATAATCTTGGGGATTAATAAGGGTCGAAAGTTATACCTCCCATGCATTCCTCACGTATGTATAAGGGCAACTAATGGGGACTGGAACAGGGGGCTTAGAAAACCCTTCCCTCCTTATTTTTTTAACTTTCTAAACAGGGAAAGGAATACAGAGAAGGCGTCACGCCGGGGAGTGCTCATCCTCCTCGCAAGGCTCAGTTTGGGTGTTTAAATGTTGCGTGGATGTAACAAGATGAAAAAAAAAGGAGGAGAGATAGGTAGTATGTTGAGGAAACGGAACTGGATTGTTTTGGCTACTCTGAGTGAAAAGGAAGCTCAAGGGTAAAGGGTAAGCGTGGATTTGGGAATGTCTTGGGGGTAAAATGTTAGGGGTTAAGTGACTGAGACAAGAGAAGGGAAGGTGTTAGGCACTTCTCCTGAACAGAGTTGTGGGAGTAATGTAAATAGAGTGTAAGAGAAAGTTTAAACTCTAGATTTTGGGGTTAAAACTGAAATGGATGGTAGAGAGAGATGGGGTGAATTATTGGTGCATATGCACTTGGGCATGAGAAAGAAAGATCATGAGGTGAACAAGTCTTTTGGAGAAGCTGAGTGTTTTAGTATTTTGATGAACGAGACAGGGGGTGGGGGTGGGGGACTATAGTGATGGGTGATTTGAATGGAAAGGTGGAGTAATGTGGCAGTTGAGGGGAATAATTGGTGTTACATGGGGTTGTCAGTGTTGTAAATGAAATGGTTGAAGAGCTTGTAGTTTTATATGCTGAAAAAGGACTAGTGTATTGGATTACATGGTTTAAAAGCGAGTGATATAATAAGTTTTTGTATTATAGAGAGCGCATAGGTTAACATGTTAACTGTTAGGCCTTAGAAAGAGAGACTTTTGGATGTCTGCTTGCTGAGATGAGAGGTGCAACGGGGAGACGTGGTCTGATCATTATTTTGTGGAGACCGAAAGGTGAAGATTTCTAGAGAGTTTTCAGAAAAGAAGAGAGAATGTTGGGGTGAGAGAATGGTCGAGAGTAAGTGATCATGGAAGGAGAATTAAAATGAGGAAGTAAAAGGAGTGACTGAGTGAAGATGGAAAAAGGTAAGAAACAAGAAACGTAAGGGGAGTGGGGGAGGAATGGGTTGTATTTAGGGAAGCAGTAGATGTTGTGCAAAAGATATTTGTGGCAATGAGAAGTGTGAGGAGGTGGGGCAGATAGAAGGGTAGTGAGAGGTGGGATGAAGAAAGTTAGATTATTAGTGAAAGAAAACGAGAAAAAAAAAAAGCATTTGGGGCAATTTTTTCAGGAAAAATAATGGCAAATGACTGAGAGGATGGTATAAAAGAAAGAGGCAGCGAGGTCAAGTGAAAGGTGCAAAGAGGTGTGAAAGGGGGCAAATGAAAGTTGGGGTTAGAGTGTATCTTTAAATTTTAGGGAGAATAATATATGTTTAAAGCAAACACCTGATCCACACATCCTCTACAAACTTCTAAACCAACCTGCTCTTATCCCCAATCTATGCTCTGTACATGCCTTCACCCTTCGCCAATCCATACCCTCCCTTTATAATTTCCCTAGAAAATGCTCAACAAACTTATACTCTGTAAATTTGAGCACACACTTTTTATCCCCTTTGCCTTTTCACAATAGCACTATGCAAGCATTCCGCCAAATCCTAGGAAACCTCGCCATGAGTCATATATACATTAAATAACTTACCAACCAGTCAACAATACAGTCAACCCCCTTTTTTTAAAATATTCTGCAAGACCATCCCAAAACCCACTGCCTTGCTGGATTTCATCTTTCACAAAGCTTTACTACCGCTCCTCTGTTTACCTAATCATTTTCCCTATCCCTCCACTTTGCACACAACTCGACCAAAACACCTATATTTGCCACTCTGTCATCAAACACATTCAACAAACTTCAAATTTACTCACTCCATCTCCTTCTACATCACCACTATTGTTAACACCTCCCCATTTGCGCCCCCTTCACTGAAGTTCCCATTTGCTCCCTTGTCTTATGCTTGTATTTTACTCCTTCCAAAACATCTTTTATTCTTTCTAAAATTTGATGATTATCCTCTTACCCCAACTCTCATTTGCCTCTTTTCACTTCTTTTGCACCTTCTCTTGACCTCCTGCCTCTTCTTTTTATACATCTCCCACTCATTTGCATTATTCCTGCAAAAATCGTCCAAAGCCTCTCTGTTCTCTTTCACTCAATAATTTACTTCTTCATCCCACCACTCACCTACCTTTTAATCTGCCACTCCCACCACTTTCATGCATGTTTCCTTTGAAGAATGCATGTGAGAGAAATTCTTAGAAAAGCAAATGGATTTGTATGTAGCAATTATGGGATCTGGAGAAGGCTTATGATAGAGTTGAGGAGAGATGCTTAGTGGAAGGTATTAAGAACATATTGTGTGAAAAGCTTTTATCAGAATGTAAGGCATGTGTACGGTGTAGGAGAGAGGACAGTGATTGTGTTCCAGGGAATGTTGCGTTTGCGGCAGGACGTGCGCGGTCTCCATGGTTGCTTAATTTGTTTATGGATGGGGTTGTTAGGGAGATGAAATGCAATAGTTTTGGAAAGAGGGGCAAGTATGTAGGTCTGTTGTGGAGGGAGAGAGCTTGGGAGTGAGTCAGCTGTTGTTCGCTGATGATACAGCGCTGGTGGCTGATTCATTGAGAACTGCAGAACTGGTGACTGAGTTTGGTAAAGTGTGTGAAAGAAAAATTGAGAGTAAATGTGAAAAAGAGCAAGGTTATTAGGTACAGTAGGGTTGAGGATCAAGTCAATTTGGAGGTAAGTTTGAATGGAGAAAAACTGGAGGAAGTAAAGTGTTTTAGAGATCTGGGAGTGGACTTGGCAGTGGATGAAACCATGGAAGTGGAAGTGAATCATAGGGTGGGGGAGGGAGCAAAAATTCTGAAAGCCTTGAAGAATGTGTGGAAGTCGAGAACATTATCTCGGAAAGCAAAAATGGGTATGTTTGAAGGAATAGTGGTTCCAACAATGTTGTATGGTTGCGAGGCATGGGCTATGGGTAGAGATGTGTGCAGGAGGGTGAATGTGCTGGAAATGAGATGTTTGAGGACAATATGTGGTGTGAGGTGGTTTGATCGAGTAAGTAATAATAGGGTAAGAGAGATGTGTGGTAATAAAAAGAGTGTGGTTGAGAGAGCAGAAAAGGGGATTTTGAAATGGTTTTGTCACGTGGAGAGAATGAGTGAGGAAAGATTGACCAAGAGGATATATGTGTCTGAGGTGGAGGGAACGAGGAGAAGTGGGAGACCAAATTGGAGATGGAAAGATGGAGTGAAAAAGATTTTGAGTGATCAGGGCCTGAACATGCAGGAGGGTGAAAGGCATGCAAGGAATAGGGTGAATTGGAATGATATGGTATACCGGGGTCGACGTGCTGTCAATGGATTGAACCAGGGCATGTGAAGCGTCTGGGGTAAACTATGGAAAGTTCTGTGGGGCCTGGAGGTGGAAAGGGAGCTGTGGTTTCGGTGCATTATTACATGACAGCTAGAGACTCAGTGTAAACGAATGGGGCCTTTGATGTCTTTTCCTAGTGCTACCTCGCACAATGAGGGGGGGGGGGGTTGTTGTTGTTGTTGTTCAATGTGTGGCAAGGTGGCGATGGGAATGAATAAAGTCAGACAGTATGAATTATGTACATGTGTATATATGTACATGTCTTTGTGTGTATATATATATGTATATATTGAGATGTATAGGTATGTATATTTGCGTGTGTGGACATGTATGTATATACATGTGTATGTGGGTGGGTTGGGCCATTCTTTCGTCTGTTTCCTTGCGCTACCTCGCTAATGCGGGAGACAGCGACAAAGCAAAATGAATAAATAAATAAATAAGCAAAAAATCTGAAGGATTGTATCCATGGTGTGTAAATCATGGAAAGACTATATGAACAAAGACTGTGATATTTCTAAGGGTCAAATAAGGTAACAATATGTGTATTCATATTTAAAGGTAATGGATTCATTTAAAAGAGCAAATGACAGTTTGTAGGACAGATATAAACACAGATTTTTACAAGTCAGTGATTGAGGCATATGTCTATAAAGTGCAGAATACAAGTAATAGTTGGAAAATTACTGTCAGATACCAACATCCATTTTATCTATCAAATTTCTATGATCATGGAAATATATTGGTACAAAAATACATTACGTATCCTCATGTAGACATTTTTTTTTTTTTTTTATACTTTGTCGCTGTCTCCCGCGTTTGCGAGGTAGCGCAAGGAAACAGACGAAAGAAATGGCCCAACCCCCCCATACACATGTATATACATACGTCCACACACGCAAATATACATACCTACACAGCTTTCCATGGTTTACCCCAGACGCTTCACATGCCTTGATTCAATCCACTGACAGCACGTCAACCCCGGTATACCACATCGCTCCAATTCACTCTATTCCTTGCCCTCCTTTCACCCTCCTGCATGTTCAGGCCCCGATCACATAAAATCTTTTTCACTCCATCTTTCCACCTCCAATTTGGTCTCCCTCTTCTCCTTGCTCCCTCCACCTCCGACACATATATCCTCTTGGTCAATCTTTCCTCACTCATTCTCTCCATGTGCCCAAACCACTTCAAAACACCCTCTTCTGCTCTCTCAACCACGCTCTTTTTATTTCCACACATCTCTCTTACCCTTACGTTACTCACTCGATCAAACCACCTCACACCACACATTGTCCTCAAACATCTCATTTCCAGCACATCCATCCTCCTGCGCACAACTCTATCCATAGCCCACGCCTCGCAACCATACAACATTGTTGGAACCACTATTCCTTCAAACATACCCATTTTTGCTTTCCGAGATAATGTTCTCGACTTCCACACATTCTTCAAGGCCCCCAGAATTTTCGCCCCCTCCCCCACCTTATGATCCACTTCCGCTTCCATGGTTCCATCCGCTGCCAGATCCACTCCCAGATATCTAAAACACTTCACTTCCTCCAGTTTTTCTCCATTCAAACTCACCTCCCAATTGACTTGACCCTCAACCCTACTGTACCTAATAACCTTGCTCTTATTCACATTTACTCTTAACTTTCTTCTTCCACACACTTTACCAAACTCAGTCACCAGCTTCTGCAGTTTCTCACATGAATCAGCCACCAGCGCTGTATCATCAGCGAACAACAACTGACTCACTTCCCAAGCTCTCTCATCCCCAACAGACTTCATACTTGCCCCTCTTTCCAAAACTCTTGCATTTACCTCCCTAACAACCCCATCCATAAACAAATTAAACAACCATGGAGACATCACACACCCCTGCCGCAAACCTACATTCACTGAGAACCAATCACTTTCCTCTCTTCCTACACGTACACATGCCTTACATCCTTGATAAAAACTTTTCACTGCTTCTAACAACTTTCCTCCCACACCATATATTCTTAATACCTTCCACAGAGCATCTCTATCAACTCTATCATATGCCTTCTCCAGATCCATAAATGCTACATACAAATCCATTTGCTTTTCTAAGTATTTCTCACATACATTCTTCAAAGCAAACACCTGATCCACACATCCTCTACCACTTCTGAAACCACACTGCTCTTCCCCAATCTGATGCTCTGTACATGCCTTCACCCTCTCAATCAATACCCTCCCATATAATTTACCAGGAATACTCAACAAACTTATACCTCTGTAATTTGAGCACTCACTTTTATCCCCTTTGCCTTTGCACAATAGCACTATGCAAGCATTCCGCCAATCCTCAGGCACCTCGCCATGAGTCATATATACATTAAATAACCTTACCAACCAGTCAACAATACAGTCACCCCCTTTTTTAATAAATTCCACTGCAATACCATCCAAACCCACTGCCTTGCTGGATTTCATCTTTCGCAAAGCTTTTACTACCTCTCCTCTGTTTACCAAATCATTTTCCCTAACCCTCTCACTTTGCACACCACCTCGACCAAAACACCCTATATCTGCCACTCTATCATCAAACACATTCAACAAACCTTCAAAATACTCACTCCATATCCTTCCCACATCACCACTACTTGTTATCACCTCCCCATTTGCGCCCTTCACTGAAGTTCCCATTTGCTCCCTTGTCTTACGCACTTTATTTACCTCCTTCCAGGACATCTTTTTATTCTCCCTAAAATTTAATGATACTCTCTCACCCCAACTCTCATTTGTAGACATGATAAACATAATATTTAAGACTACAGTTTGCATCACTAATAAATGCACAAATTACGAGGACAGTTTTCTCTAGGGGAACTATGATTTGGAGCTCAAGTGGAAGACTTGTTATTTCTGAAAGCATATCATTATATGTTGATAAACATTGCATAAGCTGCCTTCAACCTTATAATTTTTCAAAAGAACGAACAGAGAATGAAGCCAAATGAGGATATTTCCTCTATGGCTTAGTCCTTTGTCCTTGACGCTACCTTGCTTATGCGGGAAATGGCGAATATGCATAAAAAAAAGTTTATATACTTTACTATATATCATACATAATCCTTGGGGATAAGGGAGAAAGTATACCTCCCATGCATTCCTCACGTATCGTATAAGGCAACTGAAGGGGACTGGAACAGGGGGCTAGAAACCCTTCCCTCCTTATATTTTAACTTTCTAAACAGGGTAACAGAAGAAGGAGTCACGCGGGGAGTGCTCATCCTCCTCGCAGGCTCAGATTGGGGTGTTTAAATGTGCGTGGATGTAACCAAGATGAGAAAAAAAGGAGAGATAGGTAGTATGTTTGAGGAAAGGAACCTGGATGTTTTGGCTCTGAGTGAAATGAAGCTCAAGGGTAAAGGGTAAGCGTGGTTTGGGAATGTCTTGGGGGTAAAGTTAGGGGTTAGTGAGAGGACAAGAGCAAGGGAAGGAGTAGCACTTCTCCTGAAACAGGAGTTGTGGGAGTATGTAATAGAGTGTAAGAAAGTAAACTCTAGATTTATGGGTAAAACTGAAAGTGGATGGAGAGAGATGGGTGATTATTGGTGCATATGCACCTGGCACTTGGGCATGAGAAGAAAGATCATGAGAGACAAGTCTTTTGGGAGAAGCTGAGTGTGTTAGTATTTTGATGAACGAGACAGGGCTATAGTGATGGGTGATTTGAATGGAAAGGTGAGTAATGTGGCAGTTGAGGGAATAATTGGTGTACATGGGGTGTCCAGTGTTGTAAATGGAAATGGTGAAGAGCTTGTAGATTTGTGTGCTGAAAAAGGACTAGTGATTGGGAATACATGATTTAAAAAGCGAGATATACATAAGTATATGTATGTAAGAGAGCGTTATTGGATTACATGTTAACTGATAGGCTTAGAAAGAGAGACTTTTGGATGTCAGCATGCTGAGAGGTGCAACTGGAGACATGTCTGATCATTATTTTGTGGAGACGAAGGTGAAGATTTCTAGAGGTTTTCAGAAAAGAAGAGAGAATGTTGGGGTGAAGAGAATGGTGAGAGTAAGTGAGCATGGGAAGGAGAATTAAGTGAGGAAGTAAAAGGAGTGACTGAGTAAAGAATGGAAAAAGGTAAGAACAAAGAAACGTAGTGGGGGAGGAATGGGATGTATTTAGGGAAGCAGTGATGGCTTGTGCAAAAGATATTTGTGGCATGAGAAGTGTGGGAGGTGGGCAGATTAGAAAGGGTAGTGAGTGGTGGGATGAAGAAGTTAGATTATTAGTGAAAGAAAAGAGAAGCATTTGGACAATTTTTGCAGGAAAATAATGCAAATGACTGAGAGATGTATAAAAGAAAGAGGCAGGAGGTCAAGTGAAAGGTGCAAGAGGTGAAAAGGAGGGCAAATGAAAGTTGGGGTGAGAGAGTATCATTAAATTTTAGGGAGAATAAAAAATGTTTCAAAGCAAACACCTGATCCACACATCCTCTACAACTTCTGAAACCAACCTGCTCTTCCCCAATCTAATGCTCTGTACATGCCTTCACCCTCTCAATCAATACCCTCCCATATAATTTCCCAGAAATGCTCAACAAACTTATACCTCTGTAATTTGAGCACTCACTTTTATCCCCTTTGCCTTTGCACAATAGCACTATGCAAGCATTCCGCCAATCCTCAGGCACCTCGCCATGAGTCATATATACATTAAATAACCTTACCAACCAGTCAACAATACAGTCACCCCCTTTTTTAATAAATTCCACTGCAATACCATCCAAACCCACTGCCTTGCTGGATTTCATCTTTCGCAAAGCTTTTACTACCTCTCCTCTGTTTACCAAATCATTTTCCCTATCCCTCTCACTTTGCACACCACCTCGACCAAAACACCCTATATTTGCCACTCTGTCATCAAACACATTCAACAAACCTTCAAAAATACTCACTCCATCTCCTTCTCACATCACCACTACTTGTTATCACCTCCCCACTTGCCCCCTTCAATGAAGTTCCCATTTGCTCCCTTGTCTTACGCACTTTATTTACCTCCTTCCAAAACATCTTTTTATTCTTTCTAAAATTTGATGATACTCTCTTACCCCAACTCTCATTTGCCCTCTTTTTCACTTCTTGCACCCTTCTCTTGACCTCCTGCCTCTTTCTTTTATACATCTCCCACTCATTTGCATTATTTCCCTGCAAAGATCGTCCAAATGCCTCTCTCTTCTCTTTCACTAATAATCTTACTTCTTCATCCCACCACTCACTACCCTTTCTAATCTGCCCACCTCCCACACTTCTCATGCCATGTTTCCTTTGAAGAATGCATGTGAGAAATACTTAGAAAAGCAAATGGATTTGTATGTAGCATTTATGGATCTGGAGAAGGCATATGATAGAGTTGAGAGAGATGCTCTGTGGAAGGTATTAAGAACATATTGTGTGAAGAGTTTTTATCAAGAATGTAAGGCATGTGTACGTGTAGGAAGAGAGGAAAGTGATTGGTTCTCAGGGAATGTTGGTTTGCGGCAGGAGTGCGCGGTCTCCATGGTTGCTTAATTTGTTTATGGATGGGGTTGTTAGGGAGATGAATGCAATAGTTTTGGAAAGAGGGGCAAGTATGTAGTCTGTTGTGGATGAGAGAGCTTGGGAAGTGAGTCAGTTATTGTTCGCTAATGATACAGCGCTGGTGGCTGATTTGGGTGAGAAACTGCAGAAACTGGTGACTGAGTTTGGCAAAGTGTGTGAAAGAAGAAACCTGAGAGTAAATGAGAATAAGAGCAAGGTTATTAGGTACAGTAGGGTTGTGGGACAAATCAACTGGGAAGTAAGTTTGAATGGAGAAAAACTGGAGGAAGTGAAGTGTATTAGATATCTTGGAGTGGATTTAGCAGCGGATGGAATCATGGAAGCGGAAGTGAATCATAGGGTGGGGGAGGGGGCGAAAGTTCTGGGAGCATTGAAAAATGTGTGGAAGTCGAGAATGTTATCTTGGAATGCAAAAATGGGTATGTTTGAAGAAACAGTGGTTCCAACACTGTTATATGGTTGCGAGGCATGGGCTATAGATAGAGTTTTGCGGAGGAGGGTGGATGTGCTGGAAATGAGATGTTTGAGGACAATATGTGGTGTGAGGTGGTTTGATGGAGTAAGTAATGAAAGGTTAAGAGAGATGTGTGACAATAAAAAGAGTGTGGTTGAGAGAGCAGAGGAGGGTGTTTTGAAATGGTTTGGTCACATGAAGAGAATGAGTGAGGAAAATTTGACAAAGAGAATATACATGTCAGAGGTGGAGGGAACGAGAAGTGGGAGACCAAACTGAAGCTGGAAAGAGGGAGTGAAAAAGATTTTGAGTGATTGGGCCCTGAACATGCAGGAGGGTGAAAGGCGTGCAAGGAATAGAGTGAATTGAAATGATGTGATATACCGGGGTCGGGGTCGACGTGCTGTCAATGGATCGAACCAGGGCATGTGAAGCGTTGGGTAAACCATGGGGGTTGTCATTTCCTGTGTGGCGGAGTGGTGATGGGAATGAATAAGGGCAGAAAATATGAATTATGTACATGTGTATACATCTATATGTCTGTGTGTGTATATATATGTATACGTTGAGATGTATAGGTATTTATATGTGCTGTGTGTGGACATGTATGTATATACATGTGTGTGTGGGTGGGTTGGGCCATTCTTTCGTCTGTTTCCCTGCGTTGCCTTGCTGGCGTGCGAGATGGCGACAAAGTATAATAAATAATCATATTTAACTGCCTTCCCCACATTAGCGATCAAACCACCTCACACCACATATTGTCCTCAAACATTTCATTTCCACCACATCCACCCTCTTCCACACAACCCTATCTATAGCCCATGCCTCACAACCATATAACATTATTGGAACCACTATTCCCTCAAACATACTCATTTTTGCTCTCCAAGATAACATTCTCACCTTCCACACATTCTTAAATGCTCCCAGAACCTTCGCCCCTCCTCCACCCTGTGACTCACTTCCAATTCCATGGTTTCATAAGCTGCTAAGTCCACTCCCAGATATCTCAAACACTTCACTTCTTCCAGGTGTTCTCCAAACTTACCTCCCAAATAAATTATTCTTCAACCCTATTGAGCCTAATATCCTTTACCCTCAACTTTCTTCTTTCACACAATATGCCAAATTCAGTCACCAACCTCTGCAGTTTCTCAACCGGATCAGCCACCAGCGCTGTATGGTCAGCAAACAACTAACTCACAATATCAAGCCCTCTCATCCACAACATACTGCATACTTACCCCTCTCTCCAAAACTCTTGCATTTAACTCCCTAACTACCAAATCCATAAACAAATAAAAGAGGCATGGAGACATCACGCTCCCCTGCCACAAACCAACATTCAGTGGGAACCAATCACCTTTCTCTCTTCCCACTCGTACACATGCCTTACATCCTTGGTAAAAACTTTTCACTGCTTTTAGCAACTTACCTCCAACACCATATATTGTTAAAACCTTCCACAAAGCATCTCTATCAACCCTATCATATGCCTTCTCCAGACCCATAAATACTGCATACAAATCCATCTGTTTTTCTAAGTATTTCTCACATACATTCTTCAAAGCAAACATCTGATCCACGCATGCTCCACCACTGTTGTAACCACACAGCTCTTCCCCGATCTGATGCTCTCTACATGCCTTTACCCTATCATTCAATAATCTCCTTTACAATTTCTCAGGGGGAAATTACATGGGTTAGGGGATAGGGAAGAAAGAATACTTCCCATGCATTCCACATGTGTCATATAAAGCGACTAAAGGGGACGGGAGTGGGGCATGGAAACCCTTCCCTCCTACCATTCTAACTTTCTAAAAGGGGAAACAGAAGAAGGAGTCACGCAGGGAGTGCACATCCTCCTTGAAAGCTCAGATTGGGATGTCTAAATGTGTGTGGATGTAACCAAGACAAGAAAAAAGGAGAGATAGGTGGTATGTTTGAGGAAAGGAACCTGGATGTTTTGGCTCTGAGTGAAACAAAGCTCTAGAGTAAAGGGGAAGAGTGGTTTGGGAATGTCTTGGGAGTATAATCAGGGGTTGGTGAGAGGACAAGAGCTAAGGAGGCAGTAGCACTTCTCCTGAAGCAGGAATTGTGGGAGTATGTAATAGAGTGTAAGAAAGTGGATGGAGATGAGTGATTATTGGTGCCAATGCACTTGGTCATGAGAAGAAAAAATCGTAAGGGGCAAGTGTTTTGGGACCAGCTGAGTGAGTGTGTTACCAGTTTTGATGCACAAGACCAGGTTACAGTGATGGGTGATTTGAATGCAAAGATGAGTAATGTGGCAGTTGAAGGTATAATTGCTGTACATGGGGTGTTCAGTGTTGTAAATGGAAATGGTGAAGAACTTATAGATTTGTGTGCTGAAAAAGGAGTGGTGACTGGGAAGACCTGGTTTAAAAAGAGATATATACATAAGTATGCATATGTAAGTAGAAGAGATGACCAAAGAGCGTTACTGGATTACTGATTGATATGTGTGTGAGAGAGAGACTTTTAGATGTTAATATGCTGGGAGGGGCAACTGGAAGGATGTCTGATCATTATCTTGTGGAGGTTATGGTGAAGATTTGTAGAGGGTTTTCAAAAAAGAAGAGAGAATGTTGGGGTGAAGAGTTATGAGAGTAAGTGAGAATGAAAAGGAGACTCTTGTGAGGAAGTACCAGGAGTGATTGAGTGCAGAATAAAAAAAAAAAGGTGAGAGAAAATGACATAAGGGGAGTGGGGGAGGAATGGGATGTATTAAGGGAAGCAGTGATGGTTTGTGCAAACGATACCTGTGGCATGATGGAGGTGGGAGATGGGCAGATTAGAAAGGGTAGCGAATGGTGGGATAAAGAGGTAAAATTGTTAGTGAAAGAGAATAGAGAGGCATTTGGCCGATTTTTGCAGGGAAGTAGTGTGAATGACTGGGATATCTGTAAAGAAAAAAAGAGAGGTCAAAAGAAAGGTGCAAGAGTGAAGAAGAAGGCAAATGAGAGTTGGGGTGAAAGAGTATCATTAAATCTTAGGGAGGATGAAAAAATGTTTTGGAAGGAGGTAAAAAAAGTGCATAACACTAGAGAACAAATGGGAACATCAGTAAAGGAGGCTAATGGAGAGGTAGTAACAAGTAGTGGTGAAGTGAGAAGGAGATGGAGTGAGTATTTTGAAGGTCTGTTGAATGTGTTTGATGAGAGAGTGGCAGATATAGGGTAAGTCGAGGTGGTGTGTGAAGTGAGAGAGTCAGGGAGAATGGTTTGGTGAACAGAGAGGAGGTAGTGAAAGCTTTGCGGAAGATGAAAGCCAGCAAGGTGGCGGGTTTGGAAGTTACCACAGTGGAATTTATCAGAAAAGGGGATGACTGTGTTGTTGACTGGTTGGTAAGGATATTCAATGTATTGTTCACTGTGAAGTGCCTGAGGATTAGCAGAAAACATGCATACTGCCATTGTATAAAGGCAAAGGGGATAAAGGTGAGAATTAAAAGTTACACAGGCATAACTAATTTTATTGAGTATTCCTGGGAAATTATATGGGAGGGTATTGATTGAGAAGGTAAAGTCATGTACAGAGCATCAGATTGGGGAAGAGCAGTGTGGGCTCAGAAGTCGTAGGGAATGTGTGGATCAGGTGTTTGCTTTGAAGAATATATTTATTTATTTATTTTGCTTTGTTGCTGTCTCCCGCGTCAGCAAGGTAGCGCAAGGAAACAGACGAAAGAATGGCCCAACCCACCCACATACACACGTATATACATACACATCCACACACGCAAATATACATACCCATACATCTCAATGTATACATATATATACACACTCAGACATATACATATATAAACATGTACATAATTCATACTGTCTGCCCTTATTTATTCCCATCGCCACCTCGCCACAAATGGAATAACAACCCCCTCCCCCCTCATGTGTGTGAGGTAGCACTAGGAAAAGACAACAAAGGCCACATTCGTTCACACTCAGTCTCTAGCTGTCAAGTAATAATGCACCGAAACCACAGCTCCCTTTCCACATCCAGGCCCCACAGAACTTTCCATGGTTTACCCCAGACGCTTCACATGCCCTGGTTCAATCCACTGACAGCACGTCGACCCCGGTATACCACATCGTTCCAATTCACTCTATTCCTTGCATGCCTTTCACCCTCCTGCATGTTCAGGCCCCGATCACTCAAAATCTTTTTCACTCCATCTTTCCACCTCCAATTTGGTCTCCCACTTCTCCTCGTTCCCTCCACCTCTGACACATATATCCTCTTGGTCAATCTTTCCTCACTCATTCTCTCCATGTGACCAAACCATTTCAAAACACCCTCTTCTGCTCTATTAACCACACTCTTTTTATTTCCACACATCTCTCTTACCCTTACATTACTTACTCGATCAAACCACCTCACACCACATATTGTCCTCAAACATCTCATTTCCAGCACATCCACCCTCCTGCACACAACTCTATCCATAGCTCACGCCTCGCAACCATACAATATTGTTGGAACCACTATTCCTTCAAACATACATACATTCTTTGAAGAATGTATGTGAGAAATACTCAGAAACACAAATTGATTTGTATGTAGCATTTATGGATCTGGAGAAGGCATATAATAGAGTTGACAGAGATGCTCTGTGGAAGGTATTAAGAGTATATGGTGTGGGAGGTAAGTTGCTAGAAGCAGTGAAAAGTTTTTACCAAGGATGTATGGCATGTGTATGAGTAGGAAGAGAGGAAAGTGATTGGTTCCCAGTTAAATGTCGGTTTGCGGCAGGGGTGCTTGATGTCTCTCCATGATTGTTTAATTTGTTTATGGATGAGGTTGTTGTGGAGACGAGTACAAGAGTTTTGGAGAGAGGGCCAAGTATGCAGTCTGTTGGAGATGAGAGGGCTTGGGAAGTGAGTATTTTGTTGTTTGCCGATGATACAGCGCTGGTGGCTGATTCAGGTGAGAAACTGCAGAAGTTGGTGACTGAGTTTGGTAAAGCATGTGAGAGAAGAAAGCTGAAAGTAAATGTGAATAAGAGCAAGGTTATAAGGTTCAGTAGGGTTCAATGAGGTATAAGTTAACTGGGAGGTAAGTTTGAATAGAAAAAACTGGAGGACGTGAAGTATTTTAAATACCTTGGGGCAGATTTAGCAGCAGATGGAACCATGGAAGCTGAAGTGATTCACAGGGTATGGAAGGGGGCGAAGGTTCTGGGAGCACTGAAGAATGTGTGGAAGGAGAGATTGTTACCTCAGAGAGCAAAAATGAGTAGGTTTGAAGGAATAGTGGTTCCAACAATTTTATATGGTTGCAAGGCATATAGATAGGGTTGTGCGGAGGATTGTGGACGTGTTGGAAATGAAATGTTTGAGGACATGTTATGTGAGGTGATTTGATCAAGTAAGTAATGAAGGATAAGAGAGACATGTGGTAATAAAAAGAGCATGGTTGAGAGAGCAGAAAAGAGTGTACTGAAAAGGTTTGGTCTCTTGGAGAGAATGAGTGAGGAAAGATTGAGAAACAGGATGTATGTGTCAGAGGTGGAGGGAATAAGAAGTAGGAGAGCAGGATGGAGGTGGAAGGATGGAGTAAAAAAGATTTTGAGTGATCAGGGCCTGAACATACAGGAGGGTGAAAGGCGTGCAAGGAATAGTGTGAATTGAAGCAATGTGATATACCGAGGTCGACGAGCTGTCAGTGAATTGAACCAGGGCATGTGAAATGTCTGGGGTAAACCATGGAAAGTTTTGTGAGGCCTGGATGTGGAAAGGGAGCTGTGGTTTCGGTGCATTACACATGACAGCTACATACTGAGTGTAAACAAATGTGGCCTTTGTTGTCTTTTACTAGCACTACCTCACACCCGTGTGGGGGAGGGGAATGCTATTTCATGTTTGGCGGGGTGGCGATGGGAATGGATGAAGGCAGCAAGTATGAATATGTACATGTGTATATATTGGAAAGGATCACAATTTTGCACGTGATCAAGATATTCCTATGAGTCCACGGGGAAAATGAAACATGAAAAGTTCCCAAGTGCACTTTCGTGTAATAATCACATCATCAGGGGAGACACAAGAGAGAAATGTAACAGTCAGTTGATATACATCCTAGCTTCGTCTCTTCGATGTATATCAACTGACTGTTACATTTCTCTCTTGTGTCTCCCCTGATGATGTGATTATTACACGAAAGTGCACTTGGGAACTTTTCGTGTTTCATTTTCCTCGTGGACTCATAGGAATGTGTATATATGTATATGTCTGTGTATGTATATGCATGTATATGTGCCTGTGTGGGCATTTATGTATATACTTGTGTAAGTGAGTGAGTTGGGCCATTCCTCATCTGTTTCTTTGCACTACCTCACTAATGTTGGAGACGGCGATTAAATATAATAAAAAATAGAAAAGTATATATTTACTCATTTTATTACACTCGATCACTGCTTCCCACGCCAGCAAGGCAGCGCCAGGAAACAGATGGAGAATGGCCCAATCACTCATATACACATATATAAACATGCATACATACACATATCAACATATACATATATACACACATACACAGACAGATACATATATACACATGTACATATTTATACTTGCTTGTCTTCATTCATTCCCGTAGCTAGGGAAGAAAGAATACTTCTCAAGTATTCCCTGTGTGTTGTAAAAGGCGACTGAAAGGATAGGGAGCAGGGGGCTGGAAATCCTCCCTTCCAGTTTTGACTTTTCCAGATGAAGTAACAGAGAAAGGGGCCTAATGAGGATTTTCCCTATTAGGCTCAGTCCTCTGTTCTTAACACTACCTTATTAATGCAGGAAATACAAATATATATTAAAAAAAATACATATATGTGCTGAGAGGGGCAGCTGGAGGGATGTCTGATCACTATCTTATGGAGGCAAAGGTGAAGACTTGTAAAGGTTTTCAGAAGAAGAGAGAAGAGTGGTGAGAGTAAGCGAGCTTAGAAAGGAGACTTCTGTGAGGAAGTACCAGGAGGGATTAAGTGTAGAATGGAAAAGGTGAGAGCAAATGATGTTAGGGGGGAGGGAGAGGAATGGAATTTTTATTTACGGAAACACAGATAGCTTGTGCAAAAGATACATGTGGCATGAGAAAGGTGGGAGATGGGCAGATTAGAAAGGGTAGTGAGTGGTGGGATGAAGAAGTAAGGTTGCTTGTGAAAGAGAAGAGAGGTGTTTGGACAATTTTTGGAGGGAAACAGTGCAAATGAATGGGGTATGTATATAAAGTGGCAGGAGATCAACAGAAAGGTGGATGAGGTGAAAAAGAGGGCAAATAAAAGTTGGGGTGAGAGAGTATCATTATATTTAAGAGAGAATAAAAAGATGTTTTGGAAGGAGGTAAATAACGTGCATAAGACAAGAGAACAAACGGGAACATCAGTGAAGGGGGCAAATGGGGAGGTAACAACAAGTTGTGATGAAGTCAGAAGGAGATGGAGCAAGTATTTTGAAGGTTTGTTGAATGTGTTAGATGATAGAGTGGCAGATATAGGGTGTTTTGGTCGAGGTGGTGTGTGAAGTGAGAGGGTCAGAGAGAATGGCTTGGTAAACAGAGAAGAAGCAGTAAAAGCGTTGAGGGAGCCAGCAAGGGCAGCGGGTCTGGATGGTACTGCAGCGGAATTTATTAAAAAAGTGGATTATTGTGTTGTTGATTGGTAGGTAAGGATATCAAGAGTATGTATGGAGCATGGTGTAGTGCCTGAAGATTGGCAGAATGCATGCATAGTCCCAATGTATAAAGGCAAAGGGGATAAAGGTAAGTATTCAAATTAATGATACTTAAGTTTATTGAGTATTCCTGGGAAATTATGTGGGAGGGTATTGACTAAGAGGGTAAAGGCATGTACAGAGCATCAGATTGGGAAGAGCCCTGTGGTTTCAGAAGTGGCAGATGAGTGGATCAGGTATTTGCTTTAAAGAAACGTGAAAAATACTTAGAAAACAGATGGATTTGTATATAGCATTTATGGATCTCCATGTAGCATTTATGGATCTCCAGTCAGCATGTGACAGGAGAGATAGAGATGCTTTGTGGAAGGTTTTAAGAGTATATGGTGTGGGAGTAAGTTGCTAAAAGCAGTGAAAAGTTTTACCAAGGATGTAAGGCATGTGTATGAGTAGGAAGAGAGGAAAGCGATTGGTTCCCAGTGAATACCGATTTGTGGCAGGGGTGCGTAATGTCCCCATGGTTGTTTAATTGTTTATGGATGGAGTGGTTAAGGAAGTGAATGCAAGAGTTTTGGAGATGGGGGAAGTATGCAGTCTGTTGTGGATGAGAACTTGAAAAGTGATTCAGTTGTTCGCTGATGATACAGCACTGGTAGCTGATTCGGGTGAGAAACTGCAGAGGATGGTGACTGAGTTTGGTAAAGTGTGTGAAAGGAGAAATGTGAATAAGAGCAAGGTTAGGTGGAACGATGGGGTGAAAAAGATTTTGAGCAATTGGGGCCTGAACATACAGGAGGGGGAAAGACGTGCAAGGAATAGAGTGAATTATAATGATGTGTCATACGAGGGTCGATGTTGTGTCAATGGATTAAACCAGGGCATGTGAAGCATCTGGGGTAAACCATAGAAAGGTCTGTGAGTCCTGAAATTGGAAAGGGAGCTGTGGTTTCGGTGCATTACATATGACAGCTAGAGACTGAGTGTGAATGAATGTGGCCTTTTTGTCTTTTCCTGGTGATACCTCGCTGGAGGGAGGGGAGAATGCTATCTCCTGTGTGGTGGGGTGGCAACGGAAATGGATGAAGGCAGCAAGTACGAGTATGTACATGTGTATGTCTGTGTATTTATATGTATACTTTGAAATGTATACAAATGTATAGGGGCATGTATGGGGGTTCATGCATATATTCATATGTATATGTGCATGTATGGGTGTTTATGTATATATATATGTGTATATGAGTGTTTGGGCCATTCTTCATCTGTTTCCTTGCGGTACCTCGCTGATGCGGGAAACAGCGATGAAGTATAAGAAAAAAAAACACATGAATATAAATAAATTTTGTACAATGGCACTATGCAAGCATTCCGCCAATCCTCAGGCACCTCACCATGAATCATACATATATTAAATAACCTTACCAACCAGTCAACAATACAGTCACCCCCTTTTTTAATAAATTCCACTGCAATACCATCCAAACCTGCTGCCTTGCCGGCTTTCATCTTCCGCAAAGCTTTTACTACCTCTTCTCTGTTTACCAAATCATTTTCCCTAACCCTCTCACTTTGCACACCACCTCAACCAAAACACCCTATAACTGCCACTCTATCATCAAACACATTCAACAAACCTTCAAAATACTCACTCCATCTCCTTCTCACATCACCACTACTTGTTATCAACTCCCCATTTAGCCCCGTTCACTAAAGTTCCCATTTGCTCCCTTGTCTTACACACTTTATTTACCTCCTTCCAGGACATCTTTTTATTCTCCCTAAAATTTAATGATACTCTCTCACCCCAACTTTCATTTGCCCTCTTTTTCACCTCTTACACATTTCTCTTGACCTCCTGCCTCTTTCTTTTAAACATCTCCCACTCATTTGCATTTTTTCCCTGCAAAAATCGTCCAAATGCCTCTCTCTTCGCTTTCACTAATAATCTTACTTCATCCCACCACTCACTACCCTTTCTAATCAACCCACCTCCCACGCTTCTCATGCCACAAGCATCTTTTGCGCAAGCCATCACTGCTTCCCTAAATACATCCCATTCCTCCCCCACTCCCCTTACCTCCTTTGTTCTCACCTTTTTCTATTCTGTACTCAGTCTCTCCTGGTACTTCCTCACACAAGTCTCCTTCCCAGGCTCACTTACTCTCACCACTCTCTTCACCCCAACATTCTCTCTTCTTTTCTGAAAACCCCTACAAATCTTCACCTTCGCCTCCACAAGATAATGATCCCTCCAGTTGCACCTCTCAGCACATTAACATCCAAAAGTCTCTCTTGCGCGGGCCTATCAATTAACACGTAATCCAATAACACTCTCTGGCCATCTCTCCTACTTACATACGTATACTTATGTATATCTCTCTTTTTAAACCAGGTATTCCCAATCACCAGTCCTTTTTCAGCACATAAATCTACAAGCTCTTCACCATTTCCATTTACAACACTAAACACCCCATGTATACCAATTATTCCCTCAACTGCCACATTACTCACCTTTGCATTCAAATCACCCATCAGTATAACCTAGTCCTGTGCATCAAAACCACTAACACACTCATTCAGCTACTCCCAAAACACTTGCCTCTCATGATCTTTCTTCTCATGCCCAGGTGCATAAGCACCAATAATCACCCATCTCTCTCCATCAACTTTCAGTTTTACCCATATCAATCTAGAATTTACTTTCTTACACTCTATCACATACTCCCACAACTCCTGTTTCAGGAGTAGTGCTACTCTTTCCCTTGCTCCTGTCCTCTCACTAACCCCTGACTTTACTCTCAAGACATTCCCAAACCACTCTTCCCCTTTACCCTTGAGCTTCGTTTCACTCAGAGCCAAAACATCCAGGTTCCTTTCCTCAAACATACTACCTATCTCTCCTTTTTTCTCATCTTTGTTACATCCACACACAGTTAGACACCCCAATCTGAGCCTTCGAGGAGGATGAGCACTCCCCGCGTGACTCCTTCTTCTGTTTCCCCTTTTAGAAAGTTGAAATACAAGGAGGGGAGGGTTTCTGGCCCCCCCGCTCCCTTCCCCTGTAGTCCCCTTCTACGACACGTGAGGAATGCATGGGAAGTATAAGGGTGAGTGATCAAATTACAGAGGTATAAGTTTGTTGAGTATTCCTGGCAAATTATATGGGAGGGTATTGATTGAGAGGGTGAAGGCATGTACAGAGCATGAGATTGGGGAAGAGCAGTGTGGTTTCAGAAGTGGTAGAGGATGTGTGGATCAGGTGTTTGCTTTGAAGAGTGTGTGTGAGAAATACTTAGAAAAGCAAATGGATTTGTATGTAGCATTTATGGATCTGGAGAAGGCTTATGACAGAGTTGACAGAGATCCTTTGTGGAAGGTATTAAGAATATATGGTGTGGGAGGCAAGTTGTTAGAAGCAGTGAAAAGTTTTTATCGAGGATGTAAAGCATGTATACGTGTATTAAGAGAGGAAAGTGATTGATTCTCAGTGAATGTAGGTTTGTGGCAGGGGTGTGTGATGTCTCCATTGTTGTTTGATTTGTTTATGGATGGGGTTGTTAGGGAGGTGAATGCAAGAGTTTTGGAAAGAGGGGCAAGCATGCAGTCTGTTGTGGATGAGAGAGCTTGTGAAGTGTCAGTTGTTGTTCGCTGATGATACAGCGCTGGTGACTGATTCATGTGAGAAACTGCAGAAGCTGGTGACTGAGTTTGGTAAAGTGTGTGAAAGAAAAAAGTTAAGAGTAAATGTGAATTAGAGCAAGGTTATTAGGTACAGTAGGGTTGAGGGTCAAGTCAATTGGGAGGTAAGTTTGAATGGAGAAAAACTGGAGGAAGTAAAGTGTTTTAGATATCTGGGAGTGGATCTGGCAGCAGATGGAACCATGGAAGCGGAAGTGAATCATAGGGTGGGGGAGGGGGCGAAAATCCTGGGAGCCTTGAAGAACGTTTGGAAGTCGAGAACATTATCTCGGAAAGCATAAATGGCTATGTTTGAAGGAATAGTGGTTCCAACAATGTTGTATGGTTGCGAGGCATGGGCTATGGATAGAGTTGTGCGGAGGAGGGTGGATGTGCTGGAAATGAGATGTTTGAGGACAATATGTGGTGTGAGGTGGTTTGATCGAGTAAGTAATGTAAGGGTAAGAGAGATGTGTGGAAATAAAAAGAGTGTGGTTGAGAAAGCAGAAGAGGGTGTTTTGAAATGGTTTGGGCACATGGAGAGAATGAGTGAGGAAAGATTGACCAAGAGGATATATGTGCCAGAGGTGGAGGGAACGAGGAGAAGTGGGAGACCAAATTGGAGGCGGAAAGATGGAGTGAAAAAGATTTTGAGTGATCGGGGCGTGAACATGCAGGAGGGTGAAAGGCGGGCAAGGAATAGAGTGAATTGTATCGATGTGATATACCTGGGTCGATGTGCTGTCAATGGATTGAATCAGGGCATGTGAAGCGTCTGGGGTAAACCATGGAAAGTTCTGTGGGGCCTGGATGTGGAAAGGGAGCTGTGGTTTCGGGCATTATTGCATGACAGGTAGAGACTGAGTGTGAATGAATGGGGCCTTTGTTGTCTTTTCTTAGCGCTACCTCGCACACATGAGGGGAGGAGGGGGATGTTATTCCATGTGTAGCGAGGTGGTGATGGGAATGAATAAAGGCAGACAGTGTGAATTGTGTGCATGGGTTTATATGTATGTGTCTGTGTGTGTATATATATGTGTACATTGAGATGTATGGGTATGTATATTTGCGTGTGTGGACGTATATGTATATACATATGTAGGGGTTGGGTTTGGCCATTTCTTTTGTCTGTTTCCTTGCGCCACCTCGTAAATGCGGGAGACAGCGACAAAGCAAAATAAATAAAATATATATATTTTCCCTGGGGATAGGGGAGAAAGAATACTTCCCACGTATTCCCTGCGTGTCGTAGAAGGCGACTAAAAGGGAAGGGACGGGGGGCTGGAAATCCTCCCCTCTCAGTTTTTTTTTAATTTTCCAAAAGAAGGAACAGAGAAGGGGGCCAGGTGAGGATATTCCCTCAAAGGTCCAGTTCTCTGTTCTTAACGCTACCTTGCTAACACGGGAAATGGCGAATAGTATGGAAAAAAAAATGGATGTATTGAAAATGAAATGTTTGAGGACAATATGGGGTGTGAGGTGGTTTGATCAAGTAAGTAATGAAAGGGTGGGAGAGGTGTGTGGTAGTAGAAGTGTGGTTTAGGGAGCAGAAGAGGGTGTGTTGAAATGGTCTGGACACATGGAGAGAATGAGTGAGAAGGGGTTGACAAAGATGGTGAGTGTATCAAAGGTGGAGGGAACAAGGAGAATTGGGAGACCAAATTGGAGGTGGAAGGATGGACTGAAGGAGATTCTGAGCGATCAGGGACTGGACATACAGGAGGGTGAAGGGTGTGCAGGGAAGAGAGTGAATTGGAGCAATGTGGTGTACCAGGGTCGATGTGCTGTCAATGGATTGAGACAGTGCATAGGAAGCATCTAGGGCAGTCCATGGAAAGGTCTCTGGGGGAAGGATGTGAAAGGAAGCTGTGGTTTCAGTGCATTACATTACATTATATGGGAGGGTACTACTGAATGAGAAGGTAAAGGCATGTATAGAGCATCAGACTGGGGAAGAGCAGTGTGGTTTCAGAAGTGGTAGAGGATGTGTGGATCAGGTGTTTGTTTTGAAGAATATATGTGAGAAATACATAAAAAACAGTTGGATTTCCATGTAGCATTTATGGATCTCGAGAAGGCATATGATAGGGTTGATAGAGATGCTTTGTGGAAGGTTTTAAGAGTACACGGTGAGGGAGGGAAGCGGCTAGAAGCATGTAAGGATGTAAGACATGCACAAGTAAGAATAAAGGAAAGTGATTGGTTCCCAGTGAATGTTGGTCTGCAGCAGCGATGCGTGATGTATCCGTGGGTGTTAATTTGTTTATGGATGGGGTGGTTAGGGAGGTAAATGCAAGAGTTTTGGAAAGAGGGGCAAGTATGCAGACTGTTGTGGATGAGAGGGCTTGGAAAGCGAGTTAGTTGTTATTCAATGATCCTACAGCGCTGGTGGCCGATTTGGGTGAGAAACTGCATAGGTTGGTGACTGAGTTTGGTAAAGCATGTGAAAGAAGAAAGTTGGGAGTAAATGTAAATAAGAGCAAGGTTATTAGGTTCAGTATGGCTGAGAGACAAGCTAACTGGGAGGTAAATTTGAATGGAGAAAAGCTGGAGGAAGTGAAGTGTTTTAGATATCTGGGAGTGGATTTAGCAGAAGATGGAACCATGGAAGCAGAATTGAGTCACAGGGTGGGGAGGGGTCAAAGGTTCTGGGAGTGTTGGAGAATGAGTGGAAGGCGAGAACGTTATCTTGGAGAGCAAAAATGGGTATGTTTGAAAGAATAGTGGTTACAACAATGTCATATGGGTGTGAGGCATGGGCTACAGATAGGATTGTGCAGATGAGAGTGGATGTGTTGGAAATGAAATGTTTGCGGACAATATGTGGTGTGAGGTGGTTTGATCGTTTAAGTAATGAAAGGGTAAGAGATATGTGGTAATAAAAACAGTGGATGATAGAGTAGAAGAGGGTGTATTGAAATGGTTTGGACACATGGAGAGAATGAGTTAGGAAAGATTGACATAGAGGATATATGTGTCAGAGGTAAAGGGAAGAAGGAGAAGAGGGAGACCAAACTGAAGGTGGAAGGATGGAGTGAAAAAGATTTTGAGTGATCAGGGCCCAAACATACAGGAGAGGGAGAGACGTGCAAGAAATAGTGGACTGGAACAATGTGGTATACAAGGGTCGACGTGTTGTCAATGGACTGAACCAAGGTATGTGAAGCATCTGGGTTTAAACCATAGATAGGTCTGTGGTGTCTGGATGTGGATAGGGAGCTGTCGTATCGGTGCATTACAAATGACAGCTAGAGACTGAGTGTGAAGGAATGTGGCCTGGTGCTACCTCATGGGAACGGGGGTAGTGATGCTATTTCCTGTGTGGCACAGTAGTGACATGAACAGATGAAGGCAAACAAGTATAAGTATGTTCATGTGTAGATATGTTTGTCATACTTAACTGCTGTCTCCCACATTAGCGAGGTAGCGCATGGAAACAGACAAGGAATGGTCCAACCCACCCACATACACATGTATATACATAAACACCCACACCTGCATATAAATATACATATACATACATATATATACATATATAGACATGTACATATTCATACTTGCTGCTTTCATCCAGTCCCGTCGCCACCTTGCCGCACATGAAATAACATTCAAGGTAGTGCCAGGAAAAGACATGTTGATATGTATATGTATGTATATATGCATGTATGGGCATTTATGAATGGAATGAACCAGGGCATGTGAAGAGTATGGGGTAAACCATGGAAAGATATGTGGGGCCTGGATTTGCAAAGGGAGCTTTGGTTCGGTGCATTACACATGACAACTAGAGACTGAGTGTGAGCTAATGTGGCCTATTTATTGTCTTTTTCTGGAGGTAAGTCACTTTAAGGGGAGGGACAGGCTATTTCCTATGTGGCAGGTAGTGACTGGAAGAGACAAAAGCAGCAAGTATTAATATAAGGGGAAACTGAAGGAGTCACGTGGGGAGTGCTCATCCTCCTTGAAGGCTCAGATTGGGGTGTCTAAATGTGTGTGGATGTAACCAAAATGAGAAAAAAGGAGAAACAGGTAGTATGTTTGAGGAAAGGAACCTGGGTGTTTTGGCGCCGAGTGAAACGAAGCTCAATGGTAAAGGGAAAGAGTGGTTTGGGAATGTCTTGGGAGTAAAGTCAGGGGTTAATGAGAGGACAAGAGCAAGAGAAGGAGTAGCACCACTCCTGAAACAGGAGTGATGGTAGTATGTGAGAGAGTGTAAGAAAGTAAACTCTAGACTGATATGGGTAAAACTGAAAGTGGATGGAGAGAGATGGGTGATTATTGGTGCATATGCACCTGGCGATGAGAAGAAAGATCATGAGAGGCAAGTGTTTTGGGAGCAGCTGAGTGAGTGAGTGTGTTAGTAGCTTTGATGCACGAGACCAGGTTATAGTGATGGGTAACTTGAATGCAAAGGTGAGTAATGAGGCAGTTGAGGGAATAATTGGCGTACATGGGGTATTCAGTGTTGTAAATAGAAATGGTGAAGAGCTTGTATATTATTGTGCTGAAAAAGAACTGGTGATTGAGAATACCTGGTTTAAATAGAGAGATATACATAAGTATACGTATGTAAGTAGGAGAGATGGCCAGAGCGCTATATGATTATGTGTTAATTGATAGGTGTGCGAAACAGAGACTTTTGGATGTTAATGTGCTGAAAGGCGCATCTGGAGGGATGTCTGATCATTATCTTCTGGAGGCGAAGGTGAAGATTTGTAGAGGTTTTCAGAAAAGAGAGAATATTGGGGTGAAGAAAGTGGTGAGAGTAAGTGAGCTTGGGAAGGAGACTTGTGAGGAAGTACCAGGAGAGACTGAGTACAGAATGGAAAAAGGTGAGAACAAAGGACGAAAGGGGAGTGGGGGAGGAATGGGATTTATTTAGGGAAGCAGTGATGGCCTGCGCAAAAGATGCTTGTGGCATGAGAAGCATGGGAGGTGGGCAGATTAGAAAGGGTAGTGAGTGGCGGGATGAAGTTAGATTATTAGTGAAAGAGAAGAGAGAGGCATTTGGACGATTTTTGCAGGGAAATAATGCAAATGACTGGGAGATGTGTAAAAGAGGCATGAGGTCAAGAGAAGGGTGCAAGAGGTGAAAAAGATGGCAAATGAGAGTTGGGGTGAGAGAGTATCATTAAATTTTAGGGAGAATAAAAAGATGCTTTGGAAGGAGGTATATATAGTGCGTAAGACAAGGAAACAAATGGGAACTTCAGTGAAGGGGATAATGGGGAGGTGATAAGTAGTGGTGATGTGAGAAGGAGATGAAGTGAGTATTTTGAAGGTTTGTTGATTGTGTTAAATGATAGAGTGGTAGATATAGGGTGTTTTGGTCGAGGTGGTGTGTGAAGTGAGAGGGTTAGGGAGAATGATTTGGTAAACAGAGAGGTAGTAGTGAGAGCTTTGCAGAAGATGAAAGCCAGGAAGGCAGCGGTTTTGGATGGTATTGCAGTGGAATTTATTAAAAAAGGGGTTGACTGTGTTGTTGACTGGTTGGTGAGGATATTCAATGTATGTATCTTAAGGTGGCAGAATAATGCACGGGATTTAAGTTCCTGGCATGAAAAATTTCTTTTCTTAGAATTAATGGCAACATGAAGGCATTTAGGATTTCAAGACAGAGCCTCTCCACTAATAGCACAGCTAATTTTCCTTCACAATGATACCATAATCATTCTAATTGTAATTACCTCATTAGTAGGCTACATGATAGCATCGTTATCATTTAACGTTTTAACTAACCGATTTTTACTTGAATATGAAACAATTGAGATGACCTGACTATTTTACCAGCAATTATCTTAGTAATCATTGCACTTCCATCTCATTGACTACTTTATCTCCTACATGACGTAAACTCACCCAGGTTAACTATTAAGACCGTAGGTCATCAGTGGTATTGAAGATACAAATATTCCATCTTCACAGTAGTAGAATTTGACTCTTATATGACCCCCTCTAATGACTTAGAACAATTTGGATATCATCTTCTCGATGTAGATAACCGAATGGAAAATCCTATGGATAAACAAATTCGAGTTTTAGTAACCGCAGCTGATGTAATTCACTCACGAGCAGTTCCGTCTTCAGGAGTAAAAACAGACGCTGTACCTGGACGATTAAATCAAGTAAGCTTCATAGTTTCACGACCAGGTTTATTCTTTGGTCAATGTTCAGAGATTTGCAGAGCCAATCATAGATTTATAACTACTGTAGTTAAATCAATTTCTACCAATTCACCCTCATCATGAGTAGCAACTTCAAGAGAAGATTCACCTGATGACTGAGAAAAGTGTAGGTCTTTTAAACCTATTATGGTACCTAGATAACTCAGATGATTAGAAACCAAAAAATTAGTTAAATTATAATGCAAGTTTGTAAAGATTTAGTTTTAAGGACATTTTTCTATGCTGCAAATAAGACCTCTAATATGATTCAACTTATTTATGATATTCATCACTAGTTTAGCTCTCTTTACCGTCCTTCATTTTTTCATTTTTCCAGTCAAAAAAACTTATATTTTTCCTGAGCAACCAAAAAAATTTGAAAATTGAAAATGATAATTAGACTATTTTCTATCTTTGGACCTTCTAGTTTATTTTCGATTCCTTTAAACTGATTATCCACATTTATTGGAATTCTATTTTTGCCAATATCCTATTGAGCTTTGCCTTCTCAATGATTAGTTATTTGATCAGAACTGAGGCAGACTCTCCACAACAAATTAAAGTCATTATTACTGAATTCACACATCGCAGTCACGCTAATCATAACTTCGCTTTTTAGATTGGTTGTATTTAAAAATTCTTTAGGCCTCTTGCCTTCTATATCTTCACCAGATCAGGTCACATGGCCATAACTCTCTCATTAACACCTCCAATTTGAGTAACTCTAATGGTTTGTGGTTGGTGTAAACATACTCAACATAAATTTCCCATTTAGTACCTCAGGGAACACCAAGAATTCTAATACCTTTCATAACTGTAACTGAATCTATTGGAAACAATTCGGCCATGAACTATAGCAATTTGATTGGCAGCTAACATAATTGCTGCCCATCTTCTACTAACTCTCTTAGGACAATCCGGCCCTCACATAGATTCATCAACTTTACTATTAATTCTCATGATTTCTCAAATCCTCCTCCTATTAGAATGAGCTATTGTAGTTATCCAATCCCACGTATTGACCGTTCTAGGAACTCTCTACACAAGAGAAATCAACTAATGCCATCTTCTCACAGATTCCATTCTTTTTTCTTTTAAACTATTCGCCATTTCCCGCGTTAGCAACGTAGCGTTAAGAACAGAGGACTGGGCCTCTGAGGGAATATCCTCACCTGGCCCCCTTCTCTGTTCCTTCTTTTCGAAAATCAAAAAAAACAAGAGGGGAGGATTTCCAGCCCTGCGCTCCCTTCCCTTTTAGTCGCCTTCTACGACACGCAGGGAATACGTGGGAAGTATTCTTTCTCCCCTATCCCTTATCCCCAGGGATAAGATAAGATTCCACTCTTATCACTTAATAAACAAAAGACCATGACCACTAACCGGATCTATTAGAGCAATAATACCACTGGGTTAGTAAAATGATGTCAAGAAACTGATATCAGACTTCTCTTATAGGAGTAATTAGAACTATTCTAACAATTCAATGATGACGAGATGTTAGCCGAGAGGCCATTTATCAGGATTTACACACATCAGTAGTTAGAAAAGACCTTTGATGAGGTATAATTTCATTTACTGCATCAGAGGTTGTATTTTTCTTTTTCATTTTTTTGAGCTTTTTTCATAGAAGATTATGCCCTACAATTGATATTGGAACCTCATGACCACCAGCTGGAATCCAGCCGTATAACCCATTCCAGATCCCTGTTCTAAATACAACTATCTTAATTTCATCCGGAGCAACAGTCACATGAGCCCATTATTCTATCACAGAGTCTAAACACTCGGAAGCGATTCAAAGACTTTTCTTAACGATTCTATTAGGAACCTACTTTACTGCCCTTCAAGCATTAGAATATTTTGAAGCCACTTTCACTATTGCCGATTCAGCTTATGGTTCTACTTTTTTTTGTAGCAACTGCATTACATGGTCTCCATGTAATCATTGGAACATTATTTTTAAGAGTCTGCTTATATCAGCTTTACATGTGCCACTTCTCATGTAATAATCATTTTGGATTTGAAGCTGCTGCATACTGACATTTCATCGATGTAGTTTGATTAATGCTTTACGTATGCATCTACTGATAAGGGGGATAAACTTTTTAATATACTAAGTACCTCCTCCTTCCAAGTGGAAATTCTAAACTAATTTAGAAAAGGCATGTACAGAGCATCAGATTGGGGAAGAGCAGTGATGTTTCAGAAGTGGTAGAGGAGGTGTGGATCAGGTGTTTGCTTTGAAGGATGTATGTGAGAAATACTTAGAAGAGCAAATGGATTTGTATGTAGCATTTATGGATGTGGAGAAGGCATATGATAGAGTTGATAGAGATGCTCTGTGGAAGGTATTAAGAATATATGGTGTGGGAAGCAAGTTGTTAGAGCAGTGAAAAGTTTTTATCGAGGATGTAAGGCATGTGTATGAGTAGGAAGAGAGGAAAGTGATTGGTTCTCAGTGAATGTTAGTTTATGGCAGAAGTGTGATGTCTCCATGGTTGTTTAAGTTGTTTATGGATGGGGTTGTTAGGGAGATGAATGCAAGAGTTTTGGAAAGAGGAGCAAGTATGAAGTCTGTTGTGAATGAGAGAGCTTGGGAAGTGAGTCAGTTGTTGTTCGCTGATGATACAGCGCTGGTGGCTGATTTGGATGAGAAACTGCAGAAGCTGGTGACTGAGTTTGGTAAAGTATATGAGAGAAAAAAGCTGGAAGTAAATGTGAATAAGAGTAAGGTTATAAGGTTCAGTAGGGTTGAGGTACAAGTTAACTGGGAGGTAAGTTTGAATAGAAAAAACTGGAGGACGTGGTGAAGTATTTTACATATTTGGGTGCGGATTTAGCAGCAGATGGAACCATGGAAGCTGAAGTGATTCACAGGGTATGGGAGGGGATGAAGGTTCTGGGAGCACTGAAGAATGTGTGGAAGGAGAGATCGTTATCTCAGAGCAAAAATGAGTGGGTTTGCAAGGCATGTAGATAGGGTTGTGCAGAGGAGGGTGGACGTGCTGGAAATGAAATGTTTGAGGACATGCTATGTGAGGTGTTTTGATGAAATAAGTAATGAAGGATAAGAGAGATGTGTGGTAATAAAAAGAGCGTAGTTGAGAGAGCAGAAAGGAATGTATTGAAATGGTTTGGTCACATGGAGAGAATGAGTATGGAAAGATTGTGAAACAGGATGTATGTGTCAGAGGTGGAGGGAACGAGAAGTGGGAGACCAGAATGGAGGTGGAAGGATGGAATGAAAAAGATTTTGAGTGATCAGGACCTGAACATACAGGAGGGTGAAAGGCGTGCAAGGAATAGAGTGAATTGAAACGATGTGATATACCAAGGGCGACGAGCTGTCATTGGATTGAACCAGGGCATGAAAAATATCTTGGGTAAACCATGGAAAGTTTTGTGAGGCCTGGATGTGGAAAGGGAGCTGTGGTTTCGGTGCATTACACATGACAGCTACAGACTGAATATAAACAAATGTGAATTTTGTTGTCTTTTCCTAGCACTACCATGCGCGCTTGTGGGGGAGGGGAATGCTATTTCGTGTGTTGCAGGGTGACAATGGGAATGGAAGAAGGCAGCAAGTATGAATATGTACATGTGTATATATGTATATGTCTGTGTATGTATATATATGTATATGTTCAAATGTATAGGTATATATATGTGCCTGTGTTGGCATTTATGTATATACATGTGTATGTGAGTGAGTTGGGCCATTCTTCATCTGTTTCTTTGTGCTACCTCGCTAACGTTGGAGACACACAGACATATACACAGACATACACACACAGATATATACATATCTACACATGTACATAATTCATAATCTGCCCATATTCATTCCCGTTGCCACCCCGCCACACATGAAAATGACAAGTCCCTACCCAGCATGTGCGCGAGGTAGCGCTAGGAAAAGAGAGCAAAGGCCACATTCGTTCACACTCAGTCTCTAGCTGTCATGTATAATACACAGAAACCACAGCTCTCTTTCCACATCCAGGCCCCACAAAACTTTCCATAGTTTATACCAGACGCTTCACATGCCCTTGTTCAATCCATTGACAGCACATCAACCCCGGTATACCACATCGTTCCAATTCACTCTGCTCCTTGCACGCCTTTCACCCTCCTGCATGTTCAGGCCACGATCACTCAAAATCTTTTTCACTCCATCTTTCCACCTCCAATGTGGTCTCCCACTTCTCCTCATTCCCTCCAGCTCTGACACATATATGGTCTTTGTCAATCTTTCCTCACTCATTCACTTCATGTGACCAAACCATTTCAAAACACCCTCTTCTGCTCTCTCAACCACACTCTTTTTATTACCACACATCTCTCTAACCCTTTCATTACTTACTTGATCAAACCACCTTACACCACATATTGTCCTCAAACATCTCATTTCCAGCACATCCACCCTCCTCCGCACAACTCTATCTATAGCCCACGCCTCGCAACCATATAACATTGATGGAACCACCATTCCTTCAAACATACCCATTTTTGCTTTCCAAGATAACGCTTCTCGATTTCCACACATTTTTCAACGCTCCCAGAACTTTCGCCCCCTCCCCCACCCTATGATTCACTTCCGCTTCCATGGTTCCATCCGCTGCCAAATCCACTCCCAGATATCTAAAACACTTCACTTCCTCCAGTTTTTCTCCATTCAAACTTACCTCCCTACTGACTTGTCCCTCAACCCTACTGTACCTAATAACCTTGCTCTTATTCACATTTTCTCTCAGCTTTCTTCTTTCACACACTTTACCAAACTCAGTCCCCAGCTTCAGCAGTTTCTCACCCGAATCAGCCACCAATGCTGTATCATCAGCGAACAACAACTGACTCACTTCCCAAGTCCTCTCATCCACAACACACTGCATACTTGCCCCTCTCTCCAAAACACTTGCATTCACCTCCCTAACAACTCCATCCATAAAAGTATTAAACAACCTTGGAGACATCATGCACCCCTGCCGCAAACCAACATTCACTGAGAACCAATCACTTTCCTCTTTTCCTACACGTACACATGCCTTACATCCTCGATAAAAACTTTTCATTGCTTCTAACAACTTGCCTCCCACACCATATATTCTTAATACCTTCCACAGAGCATCTCTATCAACTTGCTGTCATATGCCTTTTCCAGATCCATAAATGCTACATACAAATCCATTTGCTTTTCTAAGTATTTCTCACATACATTCTTTAAAGCAAACACCTGATCCACACATCCTCTACCACTTCTGAAACCACACTGCTCTTCCCCAATCTGATGCTCTGTACATGCCTTCACCCTCTCAATCAATAACCTCCCATAATTTCCCAGGAATACTCAATAAACTTATACCTCTGTAATTTGAGCACTCACTTTTATCCCCTTTCCCTTTGTACAATGGCACTATGCAAGCATTCCGCCAGTCCTCAGGCACCTCACCATGAGTCATTTTATTATTTTATTTAATTTATTTATTTTGCTTTGTCGCTGTCTCCCACGTTTGCAAGGTAGTGCAAGGAAACAGACGAAAGAAATGGGCCAACCCACCCCCATACACATGTATATACATACATGTCCACACACGCAAATATACATACCCATACATCTCAATGTACACATATATATACACACACAGACACATACATAAATACACATGCACACAATTCACACTGTCTGCCTTTATTCATTCCCATCGCCACCTCGCCACACATGGAATAACATCCCCCTCCCCCCTCATGTGTGCAAGGTAGCGCTAGGAAAAGACAACAAAGGCCCCATTCATTCATACTCAGTCTCCAACTGTCATGCAAATATGCCCAAAACCACAGCTCCCCCCCCCCCCCCCACATTATTATTATTATTATTATTATTAAACTTTGTCGCTGTCTCCCGCGATAGCGAGGTAGTGCAAGGAAACAGATGAAAGAATGGCCCAACCCACCCACATACACATGTATACACATACACGTATGTATATGAGTCATACATACATTAAATGATCCTACCAAAACCAGTCAACAATACAGTCACCCCCTTTTTTAATAAATTCCACTGCAATACCATCCAAACCCGCTGCCTTGCTGGCTTTCATCTTCTGCAAACCTTTCACCGTCTCTTCTCTGTTTCCCAAATCACACTCATTAACCCCTCTCACTTTGCACACCACCTCAATGAAAACACCCTATATGTGCCACTCTATCATCAAACACAATCAACAAAGCTTCAAAATACTCACTCCATCTCCCTCTCACATCACCACTACTTGTTATCACCTCCCCATTAGCCCCCTTCACTGATGTTCCCATTTGTTCCCTTGTCTTACGCACTTTATTTACCTCCTTCCAGAACATCTTTTCATTCTCCCAAAAATTTAATGACACTCTCTCACCCCAACTCTCATTTGCCCTCTTTTTAATCTTATCTATTTCATTTGTAACACTAATCATGTTTTATTCTTATATTAATCGTATCATTCATTCAAAAAAAGCAATTCCTGGCCAAGAAAAAATATCACCATTTGAACGTGGGTTTGACCCTTAAGGATCAGCATGCATTCCGTTTTCTTTAAAGTTCTTCCTAATCACTGTTATTTTTTCAATTTTCGATGTACAAATTACACTATCACTACCATCAGTATGTACAAATTACACTATCACTACCATCAGTATGTACAAATTACACTATCACTACCATCAGTATGTACAAATTACACTATCACTACCATCAGTATGTACAAATTACACTATCACTACCATCAGTATGTACAAATTACACTATCACTACCATCAGTATGTACAAATTACACTATCACTACCATCAGTATGTACAAATTACACTATCACTACCATCAGTATGTACAAATTACACTATCACTACCATCAGTATGTACAAATTACACTATCACTACCATCAGTATGTACAAATTACACTATCACTACCATCAGTATGTACAAATTACACTATCACTACCATCAGTATGTACAAATTACACTATCACTACCATCAGTATGTACAAATTACACTATCACTACCATCAGTATGTACAAATTACACTATCACTACCATCAGTATGTACAAATTACACTATCACTACCATCAGTATGTACAAATTACACTATCACTACCATCAGTATGTACAAATTACACTATCACTACCATCAGTATGTACAAATTACACTATCACTACCATCAGTATGTACAAATTACACTATCACTACCATCAGTATGTACAAATTACACTATCACTACCATCAGTATGTACAAATTACACTATCACTACCATCAGTATGTACAAATTACACTATCACTACCATCAGTATGTACAAATTACACTATCACTACCATCAGTATGTACAAATTACACTATCACTACCATCAGTATGTACAAATTACACTATCACTACCATCAGTATGTACAAATTACACTATCACTACCATCAGTATGTACAAATTACACTATCACTACCATCAGTATGTACAAATTACACTATCACTACCATCAGTATGTACAAATTACACTATCACTACCATCAGTATGTACAAATTACACTATCACTACCATCAGTATGTACAAATTACACTATCACTACCATCAGTATGTACAAATTACACTATCACTACCATCAGTATGCACTATAAACCTATCAAATTTAATCTCATGATCTTCCATGGGACTTATTTTCTTTTAAATCTTTTATTGGGACTATATGTTGAATGGCATTCCGGAGCCCTTGAATGATATCAATGGGGTTATAGTCAACGATGATATGTAACTTGCACTCACAAGGTGTTATACTTAACTAACCTCACTTCAATTAGAAAGCTAAGATTTGCTCTTAGGTTCGACCTAAGCCTTGGTTTAATTAACCTCTATTAAATTTTGGTAGAAGCTAAAAAGAGGCTTATCACTGTTAATTATTTCACTGAAATTTCATTTTCCTACCAACGAAGTATTTGTGGAATGAAAAAATCTAATTTATTTTCATAGTGGTTCAATTCTGTTTATGCATCTTTTTCAAAATGTAACGTTTAACACATTACATTTTCAATGTAAAGATGAAGATCAATCTCTTCTAAAAATATATTCTTATACCCCCAGGTAAACTAAACCTCATTTGCAGCTTCAATACAATATTCTAAAGATTAAATCATACTAGTAACAAAGCGTGATTAAAGCAACATTAACTCAAAAAAACACAGTTTTTATAAAAAACTTTAAAAGTCTTGCTCTATGTTATTTCAATATAACTAGAGCCTCTTATTAAATCATTATGACCTCCCTGTCCACCTAAATATTCTGATCAAACCCCGGCAAACTTTTTCTAACCGAGCATCAACTTTTAATGTCAATCTAGAAGGTAGAAACCCTGATAAATGAAGAAAAAATCACATTAAACCTACAAAATTAGAAATGGAAAAAAGATAAATTGACTTCAAATTATCTATTCATATTATATCATTCTTTGTCATGTCTCCAGCATTAGCGAGGTAGTGCAAGGAAACAGTTGAAGAAAGGCCAAACCCATCCACATACACATGGATATACATAAACATCCACACACGCACATATACATACCTATACATTTCAACATATACATATATTTATACATACACAGACATATACATATATACACATGTATATACTTCATACTTGCTGGCTTTATTCATTGCCAACGCCACCCCGCCACACATGAAATGACACCTCCCCCCTCCTCCCAGACATGTGCAAGGTAGTGCTAGGAAAGGACAACAAAGGCCACATTAGTTCACACTCAGTCTCTAGCTATCAGGTATAATGCACCGAAACCACAGCTCCCATTCCACATCCAGGCCCCACAAAACTTGCCATGGTTTACCCCAGACGCTTCACATGCCCTGGTTATATCCACTGACAGCACATCGACCCTGGTATACCACATCACTCCAATTCACTCTATTCCTTGCATGCCTTTCACCCTCCTGCATGTTCAGGCCCCGATCACTCGAAATTGTTTTCACTCCATCCTTCCACCTCCAATTTGGTCTCCCACATCTCGTTCCCCCACCTCTGACACATATATCCTCTTTGTCAATTTTTCCTCACTCATTCTCTCCATGTGACCAAACCATTTCAATACACCCTCTTCTGCTCTCTCAACCACACTCTTTTTATTACCACACATCTTTCTTACCCTTCATTACTTACTTGATCAAACTACCCCACACCACATATTGTCCTCAAACATCTCATTTCCAACACATCTACCCTCCTCTGCACAAACCTATCTACAGCCCACACCTCGCAACCATATAACATTGTTGGAACCACCATGTCTTCAAACATACCCATTTTTGCTTTCCGAGATAATGTTCTTGCCTTCCACACATTCTTCAACGTTCCCAGAACATCCCCCCCGTGACTCACTTCCACTTCCATGGTTCCATCCGCTGCCAAATCCACTTCCAGATGTCTAAAACACTTCACTTCCTCCAGTTTTTCTCCATTCAAACTTACCTCCCAATTGACTTGTCCTTCAACCCTACTGTATCTAATAACCTTGCTCTTATTCACATTTACTCAGCTTTCTTCTTTCACACACTTCACCAAACTCATTCACCAGCTTCAGCAGTTTCTCACCCGAATCAGCCACCAATGCTGTATCATCAGCAAACAACAACTGACTCACTTCCCAAGCCCTCTCATCCACAACACACTGCACATTTGCCCCTCTCTCCAAAACACTTGCATTTACCTCCCTAACAACCCCATCCATAAAAATATTAAACAACCTTGGAGACATCATGCACCCCAGCCGCAAACCGACATTCACTGGGAGCCAATCACTTTCCTCTCTTCCTACTCGTACAAATACCTTACATCTTCGATAAAACTTTTCACTGCGTCTAGCAACTTGCCTACCACACCATATACTCTTAAAATCTTCCACCGAGCATCTCTATCAACTATCATATGCCTTCAAATTATAATTATATCTATAAAATTTTTCTTACATTCTATCACATACTCCCACAACTCCTGTTTCAGGAGTACTGCTACTCCTTCCCTTGCTCTTGTCCTCTCACTAACCCCTGACTTTACTCCCAAGACATTCCCAAACCACTCTTCCCCTTTACCCTTGAGCTTCGTTTCACTCAGAGCCAAAACATCCAGGTTCCTTTCCTCAAACATACTACCTATCTCTCCTTTTTTCACATCTTGGTTACATCCACACACATTTAGGCACCCCAATCTGAGCCTTCGAGGAGGATGAGCACTCCCCGCATGACTCCTTCTTCTGTTTCCCATTTTAGAAAGTTAAAAAAAAAATACAAGGAGGGGAGGATTTCTGGCCCCCCGCTCCCTCTTCTCGATTAATATGGGTAAAACTGAAAGTTGATGGAGAGAGGTGGGTGATTATTGGTGCATATGCACCTGGGTATGAGAAGAAAGATCATGGGAGGCAAGTGTTTTGGGAGCAGCTGAATGAGTGTGTTAGTGGTTTTGATGCACGAGACTGGGTTATAGTGATGGGTGATTTGAATGCAAAGGTGAGTAATGTGGCGGTTGAGGGAATAATTGGTATACATGGGGTGTTCAGTGTTGTAAATGGAAATGGTGAAGAGCTTGTAGATTTATGGGCAGAAAAAGGACTGATGATTGGAAATACCTGGTTTAAAAAGCGAGATATACATAAGTATACTTATGTAAGTAGAAGAGATGGCCAGAGAGCGTTATTGGATTACGTGTTAATTGACAGGCGCGCGAAAGAGAGACTTTTGGATGTTAATGTGCTGAGAGGTGCAAATGGAGGGATGTCTGATCATTATCTTGTGGAGGCTAAGGTGAAGATTTGTATGAGTTTTCAGAAAAGAAGAGTGAATGTTGGGGTGAAGAGGGTGGTGAGAGTAAGTGAGCTTGGGAAGGAGACTTGTGTGAGGAAGTACCAGGAGAGACTGAGTACAGAATGGAAAAAGGTGAGAACAATGGAAGTAAGGGGAGTGGGGGAGGAAATGGGATGTATTTAGGGAATCAGTGATGGATTGCGCAAAAGATGCTTGTGGCATGAGAAGAGTGGGAGGTGGGTTGATTAGAAAGGGTAGTGAGTGGTGGGATGAAGAAGTAAGAGTATTAGTGAAAGAGAAGAGAGAGGCATTTGGACGATTTTTGCAGGGAAAAAATGCAATTGAGTGGGAGATGTATAAAAGAAAGAGACAGGAGGTCAAGAGAAAGGTGCAAGAGGTGAAAAATAGGGCAAATGAGAGTTGGGGTGAGAGAGTATCATTAAATTTTAGGGAGAATAAAAAGATGTTCTGGAAGGAGGTAAATAAAGTGCATAAGACAAGAGAGCAAATGGGAACTTCAGTGAAGGGTGCAAATGGGGAGGTGATAACAAGTAGTGGTGATGTGAGAAGGAGATGGAGTGAGTATTTTGAAGGTTTGTTGAATGTGTTTGATGATAGAGTGGCAGATATAGGGTGTTTTGGTCGAGGTGGTGTGCAAAGTGAGAGGGTTAGGGAAAATGATTTGGTAAACAGAGAAGAGGTAGTAAAAGCTTTGTGGAAGATGAAAGCCGGCAAGGCAGCAGGTTTGGATGGTATTGCAGTGGAATTTATTAAAAAAGGGGGTGACTGTATTGTTGACTGGTTGGTAAGGTTATTTAATGTATGTATGACTCATGGTGAGGTGCCTGAGGATTGGCGGAAAGCGTGCATAGTGCCATTGTACAAAGGCAAAGGGGATAAGAGTGAGTGCTCAAATTACAGAGGTATAAGTTTGTTGAGTATTCCTGGTAAATTATATGGGAGGGTATTGATTGAGAGGGTGAAGGCATGTACAGAGCATCAGATTGGGGAAGAGCAGTGTGGTTTCAGAAGTGGTAGAGGATGTGTGGATCAGGTGTTTGCTTTGAAGAATGTATGTGAGAAATACTTAGAAAAGCAAATGGATTTGTATGTAGCATTTATGGATGTGGAGAAGGCATATGATAGAGTTGATAGAGATGCTCTGTGGAAGGTATTAAGAATATATGGTGTGGGAGGCAAGTTGTTAGAAGCAGTGAAAAGTTTTTATCGAGGATGTAAGGCATGTGTACGTGTAGGAAGAGAGGAAAGTGATTGGTTCTCAGTGAATGTAGGTTTGCGGCAGGGGTGTGTGATGTCTCCATGGTTGTTTAATTTGTTTATGGATGGGGTTGTTAGGGAGGTGAATGCAAGAGTTTTGGAAAGAGGGGCAAGTATGAAGTCTGTTGGGGATGAGAGAGCTTGGGAAGTGAGTCAGTTGGTGTTCGCTGATGATACAGCGCTGGTGGCTGATTCATGTGAGAAACTGCAGAAGCTGGTGACTGAGTTTGGTAAAGTGTGTGAAAGAAGAAAGTTAAGAGTAAATGTGAATAAGAGCAAGGTTATTAGGTACAGTAGGGTTGAGGGTCAAGTCAATTGGGAGGTGAGTTTGAATGGAGAAAAACTGGAGGAAGTGAAGTGTTTTAGATATCTGGGAGTGGATCTGGCAGCGGATGGAACCATGGTAGCGGAAGTGGATCATAGGGTGGGGGAGGGGGCGAAAATTCTGGGAGCCTTGAAGAATGTGTGGAAGTCGAGAACATTATCTCGGAAAGCAAAAATGGGTATGTTTGAAGGAATAGTGGTTCCAACAATGTTGTATGGTTGCGAGGCGTGGGCTATGGATAGAGTTGTGCGCAGGAGGATGGATGTGCTGGAAATGAGATGTTTGAGGACAATGTGTGGTGTGAGGTGGTTTGATCGAGTAAGTAACGTAAGGGTAAGAGAGATGTGTGGAAATAAAAAGAGTGTGGTTGAGAGAGCAGAAGAGGGTGTTTTGAAATGGTTTGGGCACATGGAGAGAATGAGTGAGGAAAGATTGACCAAGAGGATATATGTGTCGGAGGTGGAGGGAACGAGGAGAAGAGGGAGACCAAATTGGAGGTGGAAAGATGGAGTGAAAAAGATTTTGTGTGATCGGGGCCTGAACATGCAGGAGGGTGAAAGGAGGGCAAGGAATAGAGTGAATTGGAGCGATGTGGTATACCGGGGTTGACGCGCTGCCAGTGGATTGAATCAAGGCATGTGAAGCGTCTGGGGTAAACCATGGAAAGCTGTGTAGGTATGTATATTTGCGTGTGTGGACGTATGTATATACATGTGTATGGGGGTGGGTTGGGCCATTTCTTTCGTCTGTTTCCTTGCGCTACCTCGCAAACGCGGGAGAGAGTGACAAAAAAAAAAAGAAATCTATAAAATTGAATATATATCCCAAGATCACCCCCCCCCCCCCTCCAAAATTCTTACTGCTAAAGCTAAAATTTCCAAGAAAATCTCAAACAAATTATATATCTCTCTGGGAATAACAATCATGATAAAACTGATCTTATTACTGCAGCCCCTACTTTCAATTTCAATTTAGGACTTGTTATAGTTGTAGAAGAATCTTTGATTGAGATAAAAGAACTAATATTCGGTTCACCTCTAATAATATAAAATACAGAATAAAAAGTATGACATACAGTTAAACCGGTTGCTGAAACATACAACAGAAAGGCAACCATATTGATATTTCTTAAAAACAGTGGTTCCAACAATGTTATATGGTTGCAAGGCATGGGCTATAGATGGAGTTGTGCGGAGGAGGGTGGATGTATTGGAAATGAGATGTTTGAGAACAATATGTGGTGTGAGGTGGTTTGATCGAGTAAGTAATGAAAGGGTAAGAGAGATGTGAGGTAATAAAAAGAGTGTGGTTAAGAGAGCAGAAGAGGGTATTTTAACATAGTTTGGTCACATGGAGAGAATGAGTGAGAAAAGATTGACAAAGAGGATATATGTGTCAGAGGAGGAGGGAACGAGGAGAAGTGGGAGACCAAATTGGAGGTGGAAAGATGGAGTGAAAAAGATTTTGAGCGATCGGGGCCTGAACATGCAGGAGGGTGAAAGGCGTGCAAGGAATAGAGTAAATTGGAACGATGTGGCATACCGAGGTATAAAGTATAAGTAACATGTATAGCTCAGCTTGAACCCACTCAGGTTGATAGCCCCACTTCAGAATCAAAATCAAAGTCGGAATTAAACTCATCTCAAATCTAATATAAAAAACAAATAATTTATTGCAGAAAAAGTCCATAACAAACATATCAATAGAAACAAATTAACATAAAGAAATCCCTCGCTAAAATATTCATTCTTTTTAACTTTTTTGACTACAAAAAATTATCAGACACAACTCAAATTCTCAATAAAATTAATGAAAATCTTAAATAATCCATAACCATCATATATCCAAGCTCATAGACAAAAAATCATAACTACAATTAAAAAAAATAAAATAAATAGAAAACTAAAATACCTATCATATCCCAACAAATATTATTAATACAGTTCTAGCAATTAAAAGTTTTAACACTAAAGAATTAAATCTATCAAAATAATCATTTCCATGAGTACAAACTACAGAAACCAAAATATACAACCCAAAGGCCGCTTCACATGCTACCATGACACAATAAGCCACATATTAAAACAAAAAACACCCCCGATATAACAAACTCTAAACTTGAAAAGTATTCAAAAAATGTTTCTATTTTCAGCAAAACACCTAATATCCACAAAGCACTATAACACTAGGTACTAACCAATACAAAAAATCTAAGATTATCATCAGTTTTGATAGTATATTTGAAAACTTTGGTCTTGTAAACCAAAAAGTAATATTGAAATTCTCAAAACATCAGGAAGAAGACTATAAATCTTATCTTAATCCCCAAAATTAATTATATATATTTATTTATTAGACTTTGTCACAGTCTACTGTGTTAGCGAGGTAGCACAAGGTAACAGACAAAGGATGGCTCAACCCACCCATATACACAAGTATATACATACATGTCCACACACGCACATATACATACCTATACATTTCAACATATACATATATATATATATATTTTTTTTTTTTCATATTATTTGCCACTTCCCGCATTAGCAAGGTAGCGTTAAGAACAGAGAACTGGGCCTTAGAGATAATATCCTCACCTGACCCCCTTCTCTGTTCCTTCTTTTGGAAAATTAAAAAAAATATATATATCCCTGGGGATAGGGGAGAAAGAATACTTCCCACACATTCCTCATGTGTCATAGAAGGTGACTGAAGGGGACGGGAGCGGGGGACCAGAAACCCTCCCCTCCATGTATTTTAACTTTCTAAAAGGGGAAACAGAAGAAGGAGTCACGCGGGGAGTGCTCATCCTCCTCGAAGGCTCAGATTGTGGTGTCTAAATGTGTGTCGATGTAACAAAGATGAGAAAAAAGGAGAGATAGGTAGTGTGTTTGAGGAAAGGAACTTGGATGTTTTGGCTCTGAGTGAAATGAAGCTCAAGGGTAAAGGGGAAGAGTGGTTTGGGAATGTCTTGGGAGTGGAGTCAGAGGTTAATGAGAGGACAAAAGCAAGGGAAGGAGTAGCACTACTATTGAAACAGGAGTTCTGGGAGTATGTGATATAGTGTAAGAAAGTAAATTCTCGACTGATATGGGTAAAACTGAAAGTTGATGGAGAGAGATGGGTGATTATTGGTGCATATGCACCTGGGCATAAGAAAGATCATGAGAGGCAAGTGTTTTGGGAGCAGCTGAATGAGTGTGTTAGTGGTTTTGATGCACAAGACCGGGTTATAGTGATGGGTGATTTGAATGCAAAGGTGAGTAATGTGGCAGTTGAGGGAATAATTGGTGTACATGGGGTGTTCAGTGTTGTAAATGGAAATGGTGAAGAGCTTGTAGATTTATGTGCTGAAAAAGGACTGGTGATTGGGAATACCTGGTTTAAAAAGCGAGATATTCATAAGTATACGTATGTAAGTAGGAGAGATGGCCAGAGAGCGTTATTGGATTATGTGTTAATTGATAGGTGCGCGAAAGAGAGACTTTTGGATGTTACTGTGCTGAGAGGTGCAACTGGAGGGATGTCTGATCATTATCTTCTGGAGGTGAAGGTGAGGATTTGTAGGGTTTTTCAGAAAAGAAGAGAGAATTTTGGGATGAAGAGACTGGTGAGAGTAAGTGAGCTTGGGAAGGAGACTTATGTGAGGAAATACCAGGAGAGACTGAGTACAGAATGGAAAAAGGTGAGAACAAAGGAGGTAAAGGGAGTGGGGGAGAAATGGGATGTATTTAGGGAAGCAGTGATGGCTTGCGCAAAAGATGCTTGTGGCATGAGAAGCGTGGGAGGTGGGTTGATTTGAAAGGGTAGTGAGTGGTGGGATGAAGAAGTAAGATTATTGGTGAAAGAGAAGAGAGAGGCATTTGGACGATTTTTGCAGGGAAAAAATGCAAATGAGTGGGAGATGTATAAAAGAAAGAGGCAGGAGGTCAAACGAAAGGTGCAAGAGGTGAAAAAGAGGGCAAATGAGAGTTGGGGTGAGAGAGTATCATTAAATCTTAGGGAGAATAAAAAGATGTTTTGGAAGGAGGTAAATAAAGTGCGTAAGACAAGGGAGCAAATGGGAACTTCAGTGAAGGGGGCTAATGGGGAGGTGATAACAAGTAGTGGTGATGTGAGAAGGAGATGGAGTGAGTATTTTGAAGGTTTGTTGAATGTGTTTGATGATAGAGTGGCAGATATAGGGTGTGTGAGAGGGTTAGGGAAAATGATTTGATAAACAGAGAAGAGGTAGTAAAAGCTTTATGGAAGATGAAAGCCGGCAAGGCAGCAGGTTTGGGTGGTATTGCATTGGAATTTATTAAAAAAGGGGGTGACTGTATTGTTGACTGGTTGGTAAGGTTATTTGATGTATGTATGATTCAAGGTGAGATGCCTGAGGATTGGCGGAATGCTTGCATAGTGCCATTGTACAAAGGCAAAGGGGATAAGAGTAAGTGCTCAAATTACAGAGGTATAAGTTTGTTGAGTATTCCTGGTAGATTATATGGGAGGATGTTGATTGAGAGGGTGAAGGCATGTACAGAGCATCAGATTGGGGAAGAGCAGTGTGGTTTCAGAAGTGGTAGAGGATGTGTGGATCAGGTGTTTGCTTTGAAGAATGTATGTGAGAAATTCTTAGAAAAGCAAAGGGATTGTATGTAGCATTTATGGATCTGGAGAAGGCATATGATAGAGTTGATAGAGATGCTCTGTGGAAGGTATTAAGAATATATGGTGTGGGAGGCAAGTTGTTAGAAGTAGTAAAAAGTTTTTATCGAGGATGTAAGGCATGAGTACATGTAGGAAGAGAGGAAAGTGATTGATTCTCAGTGAATGTAGGTTTGTGGCAGGGGTGTGTGATGTGTCCATAGTTGTTTGATTTGTTTATGGATGGGGTTGTTAGGGAGGTGAATGCAAGAGTTTTGGAAAGAGGGGCAAGTATGCAGTCTGTTGTGGATGAGAGAGCTTGGGAGGTGAGTCAGTTGTTGTTCGCTGATGATACAGCACTGGTGGCTGATTCATGTGTGAAACTGCAGAAGCTAGTGACTCAGTTTGGTAGAGTGTGTGAAAGAATAAAGTTAAGAGTAAATGTGAATAAGAGCAAGGTTATTAGGTACATTAGAGTTGAGGGTCAAGTCAATTGGGAGGTAAGTTTGAATGGAGAAAAAGTATAGGAAGTTAAGTGTTTTAGATATCTGGGAGTGGATCTGGCAGCGGATGGAACCATGGAAGCAGAAGTGAATCATAGGGTGGGGGAGGGGGCGAAAATTCTGGGAGCCTTGAAGAATGTTTGGAAGTCGAGAACATTATCTTGGAAAGCAAAAATGGGTATGTTTGAAGGAATAGTGGTTTCAACAATGTTTTATGGTTGCGTGGCATGGGCTATGGATAGAGTTGTGCGCAGGAGGGTGGATGTGCTGGAAATGAGATGTTTGAGGACAATATGTGGTGTGAGTTGGTTTGATGAACTAAGTAATGTAAGGGTAAGAGAGATGTGTGGAAATAAAAAGAGTGTGGTTGAGAGAGCAGAAGAGGGTGTTTTGAAATGGTTTGGTCACATGGAGAGAATGAGTGAGGAAAGATTGACCAACAGGATGTATGTGTCAGAGGTGGAGGGAACGAGGAGAAGCGGGAGACCAAATTGGAGGTGGAAAGATGGAGTGAAAAAGATTTTGAGTGATCGGGGCCTGAACATGCAGGAGGGTGAAAGGCGTGCAAGGAATAGAGTGAATTGGAACGATGTGGTATACCGAGGTCGACGTGCTGTCAATGGATTGAACCAGGGCATGTGAAGTGTCTGGGGTAAACCATGGAAAGTTCTGTGGGCCCTCGATGTGGAAAGGGAGCTGTGGTTTCGGTGCATTATTACATGACAGCTAGAGACTGAGTGTGAGTGAATGGGGCATTTGTTGTCTTTTCCTAGCGCTACCTCTCACACATGAGGGGGGAGGGGGATGTTATTCCATGTGTGGTGGGGTGGCGATGGGAATAAATAAAGGCAGACAGTATGAATTATGTACATGTGTATATATGTATATGTCTCTGTTTGTATATATATGTGTACATTGAGATGTATAGGTATGTATATTTGCGTGTGTGGATGTGTATGTATATACATGTGTATGTGGGTGGGTTGGGCCATTCTTTCGTCTATTTCCTTGTCCTACCTCGCTAACGCGGGAGACAGCGACAAAGCAAAATAAATGAATAATATATTTATTTTTTATGTATTTTGCTTTCTCACTGTCTCCCGCGTTAGCGAGGTAGCTCCCACAGAGCATCTCTATCAACTCTGTCATATGCCTTCTCCACATTCATAAATGCTACATACAAATCCATTTGTTTTTCTAAGTATTTCTCACATACATTCTTCAAAGTAAACACCTGATCCACACATCCTCTACCACTTCTGAAACCACACTGCTCTTCCCCAATCTGATGCTCTGTACATGCCTTCACCCTCTCAATCAATACCCTCCCATATAATTTACCAGGAGTACTCAACAAACTTATGCCTCTATAATTTGAGCACTCACTCTTATCCCCTTTGCCTTTGTACAATGGCACTATGCAAGCATTCCGCCAATCCTCAGGCACCTCACCATGAATCATAAATACATTAAATACCCTTACCAACCATCAAACAATACAGTCACCCCCTTATTTTACTAAATTCCACTGCAATACCATCCAAAGCTCCTGCCTTGGCCGGCTTTCAATCTTCCGAAAAGCTTTTACTACCTATTCTCTATTTTTAC
>NC_092261.1:20311246-20441004 GCF_036320965.1 Panulirus ornatus
TGAATTGGAATGATGTGGTACACTGAGGTTGACGCGTTTGTCATTTGGAGTGAACCAGGGCATGTGAAGGTTGGGGTAAACCATGGAATGTATATTTATATTTATATATATTTATATATCCCTGAAACAGGAGTGGTGGGAGTATGGATAGAGTGTAAAAAAGTAAATTCTAGATTGATAGGGGTTTTAAAACTGAAAGTTGACGGAGAGAGATGGGTGATTATTGGTGCATATGCACCTGGGCATGAGAAGAAAGATCATGAGAGGCAAGTGTTTTGGGAGCAGCTGAATGAGTGTGTTAGTGGTTTTTGATGCACGGACCGGGTTATAGTGATGGGTGATTTGAATGCAAAGGTGAGTAATGTGGCAGTTGAGGGATAATTGGTTATACATGGGGTGTTCAGTGTTGTAAATGGAAATGGTGAAGAGCTTGTAGATTTATGTGCTGAAAAAGGACTGGTGATTGGGAATACTGGTTTAAAAAGCGAGATACACATAAGTATACGTATGTAAGTAGGAGAGATAGCCAGAGAGCGTTATTTGATTACGTGTTAATTAATAGGAGTGCGAAAGAGAGACTTTTGGATGTTAATGTGTTGAGAGGTTCAACTGGAGGGATGTCTGATCATTATCTTGTGGAGGCGAAGGTGAAGATTTGTAGGGATTTTCAGAAAAGAAGAGAGAATGTTGGGGTGAAGAGAGTGGTGAGAGTTAGTGAGCTTGGGAAGGAGACTTGTGTGAGGAAGTACCAGGAGAGACTGAGTACTGAATGGAAAAAGGTGAGAACAAAGGAGGTAAGGGGAGTGGGGGAGGAATGGGATGTATTTAGGGAATCAGTGATGGCTTGCACAAAAGATACTTGTGGCATGAGAAGCGTGGGAGGTGGGTTGATTAGAAAGGGTAGTGAGTGGTGGGATGAAGTAAGATTATTAGTGAAAGAGAAGAGAGAGGCATTTGGACAATTTTTGCTGGGAAAAAATGCAAATGAGTGGGAGATGTATAAAAGAAAGAGGCAGGAGGTCAAGAGAAAGGTGCAAGTGGTGAAAAAGAGGGCAAATGAGAGTTGGGGTGAGAGAGTATAATTAAATTTTAGTGAGAATAAAAAGATGTTTTGGAAGGAGTTAAATAAAGTGCATAAGACAAGGGAGCAAGTGGGAACTTCAGTGAAGGGGGCTAATGGGGTGGTGATAACAAGTAGTGGTGATGTGAGAAGGAGATGGAGTGAGTATTTTGAAGGTTTGTTGAATGTGTTTGATGATAGAGTGGCAGATATAGGGTGTTTTGGTCAAGGTGGTGTGCCAAAGTGAGAGGGTTAGGGAAAATGATTTGGTAAACAGAGAAGAGGTAGTAAAAGCTTTGCGGAAGAGTGAAAGCCGGCAAGGCAGCGGTTTGGATGGTATTGCATTGGAATTTATTAAAAAAGGGGGTGACTGTATTGTTGACTGGTTGATAAGGTTATGTAATGTATGTATGATTCATGCAAATGGATTTGTATGTAGCATTTATGGATCTGGAGAGGTATATGATAGAGTTGATAGAGATGCTCTTTGGAAGGTATTAAGAATGTATGGTGTGGGAGGCAAGTTGTTAGAAGCAGTGAAAAGTTTTTATCGAGGATGTAAGGCATGTGTACATGTAGGAAGAGAGGAAAGTGATTGGTTCTCAGTGAATGTAGGTTTGCGGCAGGGTGTGTGATGTCTCCATGGTTGTTTAATTTGTTAGTAGGATGGGTTGTTAGGGAGGTGAATGCAAGAGTTTTGGAAAGAGGGGCAAGTATGCAGTCTGTTGTGGATGAGAGAGCTTGGGAAGTGAGTCAGTTTGTTTTCGCTGATGATACAGCGCTAGTTGTTGTTCGCTGGTGGTACAGCGTGGTGGCGATTCATGTGAGAAACTGCAGAAGCTGGTGACAGAGTTTGGTTAAAGTGCGTGAAAGAAGAAAGTTGAGTGTAAATGTGAATAAGAGTAAGGTTATTAGGTACAGTACGGTTGAGGGTCAAGTCATTGGGAGGTAAGTTTGAATGGAGAAAAACTGGAGGAAGTAAAGTGTTTTAGATATCTGGGAGTGGATCTGGCAGCGGATGGAACCATGGAAGCAGAAGTGAATCATAGGGTGGGGGAGGTGGGCGAAAATTCTGGGAGCCTTGAAGAATGTTTGGAAGTCGAGAACACTATCTCGGAAAGCAAAAATGGGTATGTTTGAAGGAATAGTGGTTCCAACAATGTTGCATGGTTGCGAGGCATGGGCTATGGATAGAGTTGTGGACAGGAGGGTGGATTTGCTGGAAATGAGATGTTTGAGGAATATGTGGTGTGAGGTGGTTTGATCAAGTAAGTAATGTAAGGGTAAGAGAGATGTGTGGTAATAAACAGAGTGTGGATGAGAGAGCAGAAGAGGGTGTTTTTGAATGGTTTGGTCACATGGAGAGAATGAGTGAGGAAAGATTGACAAAGAGGATATATGTATCAGAGGTGGAGGGAACGAGGAGAAGTGGGAGACCAAATGGAGGTGGAAAGATGGAGTGAAAAAGATTTTGAGTGATCGAGGCCTGAACATGCAGGAGGGTGAAAGGCATGCAAGGAATAGAGTGATTGGAACGATTTTGGTATACCAGGGTCAACGTGCTGTCAATGGATTGAACCAGGGCATGTGAAGCGTTTGGGGTAAACCCTGGAAAGTTCTGTTGGGGCCTGGGTGTGGAAAGGGAGCTGTGGTTTTTGGTGTATTATTACATGACAGCTAGAGACTAAGTGTGAATAAATGTGACCTTTGTTGTCTTTTCCTAGTGCTACCTCGCCACACATGAGGGGGAGGGGGTTGTTATTCCCTGTGGCAAGGTAGCGATGGGAATAAATAAAGGCAGACAATATGAATTATGTACATGTGTATTATGTTTTGTCTGTGTGTGTATAAAATATGTATACATTGAGATGTATTTGGTATGTATATTTGGTGTGTGGACGTGTATGTATATACATGTGTATGTATGTGGGTTGGCCATTTCTTTCGTCTGTTTCCTTGCGCTACCTCGCTAAGCGGGAGGGGGCAGCGACAAAGCAAAATAAATAGATAAATAAAAAATATCCCTGGGGATGGGGAGAAAGAATACCTACGTATTCCCTGCGTGTCGCAGAAGACAACTAAAAGGGGAGGGAGCGGGGGGGTTGAAATCCTCCCCTCTCGTTTTTTTTTTTTTCCCAAAAAAAAGAAGGAACAGAGAAGGGGGCCATGTGAGAATATTCTCAAAAGCCCAAATCCTCTGTTCTTAACGCACCTCGCTAATGCGGGAAATGGCGAATAGTATGAAAGAAAGAAATATTTATATTATATATATATTATATATATATATATTATTTTATATATTTATATATATATATATAAAAATATTTATATGTGTACGTGTAGGAAGAGAGGAAAGTGATTGGTTCTCAGTGAATGTAGGTTTGCGGCAGGGGTGTGTGAGTCTCCATGGTTGTTTAATTTGTTTTTTGGATTGGGTTGTTAGGGAGGTAAATGCAAGAGTCTTGGAAAGAGGGGCAAGTATGAAGTCTGTTGGGGATGAGAGAGCTTGGGAAGTGAGTCAGTTGTTGTTCGCTGATGATACAGCGCTGGTGGCGGATTCATGTGAGAAACTGCAGAAGCTGGTGACGGAGTTTGGTAAAGTGTGTGGAAGAAGAAAGTTAAGAGTAAATGTGAATAAGAGCAAGGTTATTAGGTACAGTAGGGTTGAGGGTCAAGTCAATTGGAGGTGAGGTTTGTAACGTAAGGGTAAGAGAGATGTGTGGAATTATAAAGAGCGTGGTTGAGAGAGCAGAAGAGGGTGTTTTGAAATGGTTTGGGCACATGGAGAGAATGAGTGAGGAAAGATCGACCAAGAGGATATATGTGTCGGAGGTGGAGGGAACGAGGAGAAGAGGGAGACCAAATTGGAGGTGGAAAGATGGAGTGAAAAGGATTTTGTGTGATCGGGGCCTGAACATGCAGGAGGGTGAAAGGAGGGCAAGGAATAGAGTGAATTGGAGCGATGTGGTATACAGGGGTTGACGTGCTGTCAGTGGATTGAATCAAGGCATGTGAAGCGTCCGGGGTAAACCATGGAAAGCTGTGTAGGTATGTATATTTGCGTGTGTGGACGTGTATGTATATACATGTGTATGTGTGTGGGTTGCGCCATTCTTTCGTCTGTTTCCTTGCGCTACCTCGCTAACGCGGGAGACAGCGACAAAGCAAAATAAATAGATAAATAAATATATCCCTGGGGATAGGGGAGAAAGAATACCTACGTATTCCCTGCGTGTCGCAGAAGACAACTAAAAGGGGAGGGAGCGGGGGGCTTGAAATCCTCCCCTCTCGTTTTTTTTTTTTTTTCCCAAAAAAAAGAAGGAACAAGAAGGGGGCCATGTGAGAATATTCCCTCAAAAGCCCAGTCCTCTGTTCTTAACGCTACCTCGCTAATGCGGGAAATGGCGAATAGTATGAAAGAAAGAAATATATTTATATATATATATAATATATATAATATATATAATATATATATATATATATATATTATATATATATATATATATTTATATGTGTACGTTAAGGAAGAGAGGAAAGTGATTGGTTCTCAGTGAATGTAGGTTTGCGGCAGGGGTGTGTGATGTCTCCATGGTTGTTTAATTTGTTTTATGGATGGGGTTGTTAGGGAGGTAAATGCAAGAGTCTGGAAAGAGGGGCAAGTATGAAGTCTGTTGGGGATGAGAGAGCTTGGGAAGTGAGTCAGTTGTTGTTCGCTGATGATACAGCGCTGGTGGCGGATTCATGTGAGAAACTGCAGAAGCTGGTGACGGAGTTTGGTAAAGTGTGTGGAAGAAGAAAGTTAAGAGTAAATGTGAATAAGAGCAAGGTTATTAGGTACAGTAGGGTTGAGGGTCAAGTCAATTGGAGGTGAGGTTTGTAACGTAAGGGTAAGAGAGATGTGTGGAATTATAAAGAGCGTGGTTGAGAGAGCAGAAGAGGGTGTTTTGAAATGGTTTGGGCACATGGAGAGAATGAGTGAGGAAAGATCGACCAAGAGGATATATGTGTCGGAGGTGGAGGGAACGAGGAGAAGAGGGAGACCAAATTGGAGGTGGAAAGATGGAGTGAAAAGGATTTTGTGTGATCGGGGCCTGAACATGCAGGAGGGTGAAAGGAGGGCAAGGAATAGAGTGAATTGGAGCGATGTGGTATACAGGGGTTGACGTGCTGTCAGTGGATTGAATCAAGGCATGTGAAGCGTCCGGGGTAAACCATGGAAAGCTGTGTAGGTATGTATATTTGCGTGTGTGGAACGTGTGTATGTACATGTGTATGGGGGGGTTGGGCCATTTCTTTCGTCTGTTTCCTTGCGCTACCTCGCAAGCGCGGGAGACGGCGACGAGGTATAAAAAAAAAAAAAAAAATTATACTTTGTCACTGTTTCCCGCATTAGCAAGGTAGCTCAAGGAAACTGACAAAAGAATGCCAACCCAACACACATAGCTCCACAACACGCACATATACATACCTATAACATTGCAACGTTTACATATATATACACAACAACATTTACTATTTAAACACGTGTACATACTTCAGATTGTCTCCTGCCCTTATTCATTCCCGCCGTCACCCTGCCACACATGAAATAACAACCCCTCCCCGCATGTGTGTGAGGTAGCATTAGGAAAAGAAAACAAAGGTCACATTCATTCACACTCAGTCTCAAGCTGTCATGTATAACGCGTGTATAAGGCATTTGGACAATTTTTGCTGGGAAAAAATGCAAATGAGTGGGAGATGTATAAAAGAAAGAGGCAGGAGGTCAAGAGAAAGGTGCAAGTGGTGAAAAAGAGGGCAAATGAGAGTTGGGGTGAGAGAGTATAATTAAATTTTAGTGAGAATAAAAAGATGTTTTGGAAGGAGTTAAATAAAGTGCATAAGACAAGGGAGCAAGTGGGAACTTCAGTGAAGGGGGCTAATGGGGTGGTGATAACAAGTAGTGGTGATGTGAGAAGGAGATGGAGTGAGTATTTTGAAGGTTTGTTGAATGTGTTTGATGATAGAGTGGCAGATATAGGGTGTTTTGGTCAAGGTGGTGTGCAAAGTGAGAGGGTTAGGGAAAATGATTTGGTAAACAGAGAAGAGGTAGTAAAAGCTTTGCGGAAGATGAAAGCCGGCAAGGCAGCAGGTTTGGATGGTATTGCATTGGAATTTATTAAAAAAGGGGGTGACTGTATTGTTGACTGGTTGATAAGGTTATTTAATGTATGTATGATTCATGCAAATGGATTTGTATGTAGCATTTATGGATCTGGAGAGGTATATGATAAGAGTTGATAGAGATGCTCTTTGGAAGGTATTAAGAATGTATGGTGTGGGAGGCAAGTTGTTAGAAGCAGTGAAAAGTTTTTATCGAGGATGTAAGGCATGTGTACATGTAGGAAGAGAGGAAAGTGATTGGTTCTCAGTGAATGTAGGTTTGCGGCAGGGTGTGTGATGTCTCCATGGTTGTTTAATTTGTTAGTGGATGGGGTTGTTAGGGAGGTGAATGCAAGAGTTTTGGAAAGAGGGGCAAGTATGCAGTCTGTTGTGGATGAGAGAGCTTGGGAAGTGAGTCAGTTGTTTTTCGCTGATGATACAGCGCTAGTTGTTGTTCGCTGGTGGTACAGCGCTGGTGGCTGATTCATGTGAGAAACTGCAGAAGCTGGTGACAGAGTTTGGTAAAGTGCGTGAAAGAAGAAAGTTGAGTGTAAATGTGAATAAGAGTAAGGTTATTAGGTACAGTACGGTTGAGGGTCAAGTCAATTGGGAGGTAAGTTTGAATGGAGAAAAACTGGAGGAAGTAAAGTGTTTTAGATATCTGGGAGTGGATCTGGCAGCGGATGGAACCATGGAAGCAGAAGTGAATCATAGGGTGGGGGAGGTGGCGAAAATTCTGGGAGCCTTGAAGAATGTTTGGAAGTCGAGAACACTATCTCGGAAAGCAAAAATGGGTATGTTTGAAGGAATAGTGGTTCCAACAATGTTGTATGGTTGCGAGGCATGGGCTATGGATAGAGTTGTGGACAGGAGGGTGGATTTGCTGGAAATGAGATGTTTGAGGACAATATGTGGTGTGAGGTGGTTTGATCAAGTAAGTAATGTAAGGGTAAGAGAGATGTGTGGTAATAAACAGAGTGTGGATGAGAGAGCAGAAGAGGGTGTTTTGAAATGGTTTGGTCACATGGAGAGAATGAGTGAGGAAAGATTGACAAAGAGGATATATGTATCAGAGGTGGAGGGAACGAGGAGAAGTGGGAGACCAAATTGGAGGTGGAAAGATGGAGTGAAAAAGATTTTGAGTGATCGAGGCCTGAACATGCAGGAGGGTGAAAGGCATGCAAGGAATAGAGTGAATTGGAACGATGTGGTATACCAGGGTCAACGTGCTGTCAATGGATTGAACCAGGGCATGTGAAGCGTTTGGGGTAAACCATGGAAAGTTCTGTGGGGCCTGGATGTGGAAAGGGAGCTGTGGTTTCGGTGTATTATTACATGACAGCTAGAGACTAAGTGTGAATAAATGTGACCTTTGTTGTCTTTTCCTAGTGCTACCTCGCACACATGAGGGGGAGGGGGTTGTTATTCCATGTGGCAAGGTAGCGATGGGAATAAATAAAGGCAGACAATATGAATTATGTACATGTGTATATATGTTTATGTCTGTGTGTGTATATATATGTATACATTGAGATGTATAGGTATGTATATTTGCGTGTGTGGACGTGTATGTATATACATGTGTATGTATGTGGGTTGCGCCATTTCTTTCGTCTGTTTCCTTGCGCTACCTCGCTAACGCGGGAGACAGCGACAAAGCAAAATAAATAGATAAATAAATATATCCCTGGGGATAGGGGAGAAAGAATACCTACGTATTCCCTGCGTGTCGCAGAAGACAACTAAAAGGGGAGGGAGCGGGGGGCTTGAAATCCTCCCCTCTCGTTTTTTTTTTTTTTCCCAAAAAAAAGAAGGAACAGAGAAGGGGGCCATGTGAGAATATTCCCTCAAAAGCCCAGTCCTCTGTTCTTAACGCTACCTCGCTAATGCGGGAAATGGCGAATAGTATGAAAGAAAGAAATATATTTATATATATATATATATATATATATATATATATATATATATATATATATATATATATATATATATATATATATTTATATGTGTACGTGTAGGAAGAGAGGAAAGTGATTGGTTCTCAGTGAATGTAGGTTTGCGGCAGGGGTGTGTGATGTCTCCATGGTTGTTTAATTTGTTTATGGATGGGGTTGTTAGGGAGGTAAATGCAAGAGTCTTGGAAAGAGGGGCAAGTATGAAGTCTGTTGGGGATGAGAGAGCTTGGGAAGTGAGTCAGTTGTTGTTCGCTGATGATACAGCGCTGGTGGCGGATTCATGTGAGAAACTGCAGAAGCTGGTGACGGAGTTTGGTAAAGTGTGTGGAAGAAGAAAGTTAAGAGTAAATGTGAATAAGAGCAAGGTTATTAGGTACAGTAGGGTTGAGGGTCAAGTCAATTGGGAGGTGAGTTTGTAACGTAAGGGTAAGAGAGATGTGTGGAATTATAAAGAGCGTGGTTGAGAGAGCAGAAGAGGGTGTTTTGAAATGGTTTGGGCACATGGAGAGAATGAGTGAGGAAAGATCGACCAAGAGGATATATGTGTCGGAGGTGGAGGGAACGAGGAGAAGAGGGAGACCAAATTGGAGGTGGAAAGATGGAGTGAAAAGGATTTTGTGTGATCGGGGCCTGAACATGCAGGAGGGTGAAAGGAGGGCAAGGAATAGAGTGAATTGGAGCGATGTGGTATACAGGGGTTGACGTGCTGTCAGTGGATTGAATCAAGGCATGTGAAGCGTCCGGGGTAAACCATGGAAAGCTGTGTAGGTATGTATATTTGCGTGTGTGGACGTGTGTATGTACATGTGTATGGGGGGGTTGGGCCATTTCTTTCGTCTGTTTCCTTGCGCTACCTCGCAAGCGCGGGAGACGGCGACGAGGTATAAAAAAAAAAAAAAAATTATACTTTGTCACTGTTTCCCGCATTAGCAAGGTAGCTCAAGGAAACTGACAAAAGAATGGCCCAACCCACACACATATGCATCCACACACGCACATATACATACCTATACATTGCAACGTTTACATATATATACACACACAGACATTTACATATATACACGTGTACATAATTCATATTGTCTGCCCTTATTCATTCCCGCCGTCACCCTGCCACACATGAAATAACAACCCCCTCCCCGCATGTGTGTGAGGTAGCATTAGGAAAAGAAAACAAAGGTCACATTCATTCACACTCAGTCTCAAGCTGTCATGTATAACGCGTGTATAAGGCATTTGGACGATTTTTGCAGGGAAATAATGCAAGTGAGTGGGAGATGTATAAAAGAAAGAGGCAGGTGGTCAAGAGAAAGGTGCAAGAGTCGAAAAAGAGGGCAAATGAGAGTTGGGGTGAGAAAGTATCATTAAATTTTAGTGAGAATAGAAAGATGTTTTGGTAGGAGGTAAAGTGCGTAAGACAAGGGAACAAATGGGAACGTAAGTGAAAGGGGCTAATAGGGATGTGATAACAAGTAGTGGTGATGTAAGAAGGAGATGGAGTGAACCTGCATCGTTCCAATTCACTCAATTCCTTGCACAGCGTTCACCCTCCTGCATGTTCAGGCCCCAATCACTCAAAATGTTTTTGACTCCATCTTTCCACCTCCAATTTGGTCTCCCACTTCTCCTCGTTCCCTCCACCTCTGACACATATATCCTCTTAGTCAATCTTTCCTCACTCATTCTCTCCATGTGACCAAACCATTTCAAAACACCCTTCCTCTACTCTCTCAACCACTCGCTTTTTATTACCACACATCTCTCTTACTCTTTCCTTACTTACTCAATCAAACCAACTCACATCACATATTGTCCTCAAACATCTCATTTCCAGCACACCCAACCTCGTCTGTGCGACTCTATCTAAAGCCCATGCCTTGCAAACATATAACATTGTCGGAACTACTATTCCTTCAAACATACCCATTTTTGCTTTCCAAGATAACGTTCTCAACTTCCACACATTCTTCAACGCTCCCAGCAATTTTGCCCCCTCCCCCACCCTATGATTCACCTCCACTTCCATGGTTCCATCTGCTGCCAAATCCACTCCCAAATATTTAAAACACTTCACTTCCCAAGTTTTACTCCATTCAAACTTACCTCCCAATTGACTTGTCCCTCAACCCTACTGTACCTTATAACCTTGCTCTTATCCACATTTACTCTCAGCTTTCTTCTTTCACACACTTCACCAAACTCAGTCACCAGCTTCTGCAGTTTCTCACCCGAATCAGCCACCAACGCTGTATCATCAGCAAACCATACTGACTCACTTCCCAAGCTCTCTCATCCACAACAGACTACATACTTGCCCCTCTTTCCAAAACTCTTGCATTCACCTCCCTAACAACCCCATCCATAAACAAATTAAACAGCCATGGAGACATCACGCACCCCTACCGCAAACCAACATTCACTGAGAACCAATCACTTTCCTCTCTTCCTACACATACACATGCCTTACATCCTCAATAAAATCTTTTTACTGCTTCTAACAACTTGCCTCCCACACCATATATTCTTAATAACTTGTACAGAGCATTTCTATCAACTCCATCATATGCCTTCTCCAGATCCATAAATACTACATAAAAAACCATTTGCTTTTCTAAGTATGTCTCACATACATTCTTCAAAGCAAACACCCGATCCACATATCCTCTACCACTTCTGAAACCACTCTTCTCATCAACATACTTATACTTCTGTAATTTGAACACTCACCTTTATCCACTTTGCCTTTGTTCAATGGCATGCATGTATTCTGCCAATCCTCAGGCAGCTAGCCATGAGTCATACACACATTGAATATCCTTACCAACCAGTCAACAACACAGTCACCCCCTTTTTTAATAAATCCCACTGCAATACCATCCAAACCCACTGCCTTGCCGGCTTTCATCTTCCACAAAGTTTTCACTACCTCTTCTCTGTTTACCAAATCATTCTCCCTAACCCTCTCGCTTCGCACTCCTCCTCGACAAAAACACCCTATAGCTGCCACTCTATAATCTAACACATTCAACAAGCCTTCAAAATACTCGCTCCATCTCCTTCTCACATCACCACTACTTATTACCTACCCATTAGCCCTCTTCACCGATGTTCCCATTTGTTCTCTTCATCTTATGCACTTTATTCACCTCCTTCTAAAACATCTTTTCATCCTCCCTAAAATTTAATGATACTCTCTCACCCCAACTCTCATTTGCCCTCTTTTTCACCACTCATTTGCCCTCTTTTTCACATCTTACACCTTTCCCTTGACCTCCTGCCTCTTTCTTTTATAAATTCTCAGTCATTTGCACTATTTCCCAGCAAAACTCATCCAAATGCCTCTCTCTTCTCTTTCACTAATAATCTTACTTCTTCATTCCACCATTCACTACCCTTTCTAATCTGCCCACCTCCCATGCTTCTCATACCACAAGCATCTTTTGCACAAGCCATCATTGCTTCCCTAAATAAATCCCATTCCTCCCCCACTCCCCTTGCGTCCTTTGCTCTCACCTTTTTCCATTTGCACTTAGTCTCTCCTGGATAGAACATATATAGTCTTAAAGTTTAAATTAGGCAAATTAATGTGTCACATTACACTACCTTTGCTTCGTTAAAGAAAGTAAGTACAGATAAAAGCAAAAAGTTTTAAGGTTTGTATCCATGGTGTATAAATCAAGGAAAGACTATATGAACAAAAAATGTGATATTTATAGGTAACAATATATGTATTCATTTTTAGAGGTAATGGATTAAATCAAAAGAGCAAATGACAGTTGAAATACTTTTGTATGACAGCATAAAAGCAGATTTTTACAAATGAATAATTAAGGCATCTGTCTATACAGTGCAAAATACAAGCAACAGCTGGAAAATTACGGTCAGAAACCAACATCTGTTTTATTCATCAAATTTTTAGGATCATGGAAATATAATAGGAGCGATGAAGAAAGTATGGAATAACAGAACGTTATCTTGCATGCCCTGGTTCAGTCCACTGACAGCACATCTACCTCGATATACCACATCATTCCAATTCACTCTATTCCTTGCATGCCTTTCATCCTGCCGTAGATTCAGACCCCAATCGCTCAAAAGCTTTTTCACCCCATCCTTCCACCTCCAATTTGGTCTGTTGCTTCTCCTTCTTCCATCCACCTCTGACACATGTATCCTCTATCTCAATCTTTCCTTACACATTCTGTACATGTGTACAAACCATTTCAAACGACTCTCTTCTGCTCTCTCAACCACGTTCTTTTTATTACCACACACCCCTCTTACCCATTCATCACTTACCCCATCAAACCACCTCACACCACATATTGCCCTCAAACACCTCATTTCCAACACATCCATCTTCCTCCGCATAATCTTATCTATAGCCCATGCCTTGCAGCCAAATAAACTTTGTTGGAACCATTATTCCTTCAAACATACCCATTTTTGCTTTCCGAGATAATGTTCTCGTATTCCAAACATTCTTCAACGCTCCCAAAACCTTTGCCCTCTCCCCCACCCTGTGACTCACTTCCGCATCAATCCAATGCTAAATCCACTCATCCACTCCCAGATATCTAAAAACTTCACTATCTCCAGTTTTTCTCCATTCAAACTTACCTCCCAGTTGACTTGTCCCTCAACCCTACTGAACCTAATAACATTGCTTTTATTCATATTTACCCTCAGCTCTTTTCATTCACACTTTACCAAACTCAGTCACCAGCTTCTGCAGTTTCTCACCCGAATCAGACACAATTCATTGTCTATTTCCTTGCCCTACCTTGCTGATGCAGGAAACGGCGGTTAAGTACATTAAATATAATACTTCCATGAAAATACGTCAGACTTTATCCCAATACCATATCTTCTCAAGTTGTTGTGAAAAGAAGGTTCTGCTCATTGTTACCAAAGATAAAAGGAATTTTTCTTTGCCCATGCCATTTACTGAAAACTGATCTATGAACTGAATCCTGACTACATACTGTAAATTTGACACAAAATCCAGTTTCGTGTACTGTACGTTATTACAGTTTCAAGCTTTGTCTTCAAAATATCACTATTCATAGCTCCACCATAAAAGATAAATTAACAAAATTTGTTTCCTCTTTTTAATTAGTTCCTTGACTATTAATGCTAATGCATGATTTGCCAAATTGTCTGACCTTCCAAGTTCTCCAAAATATTCCCTCCCAAGGATAGAATCTGTTCTCTCATTATCAAATTCATATTGCATAACACTCATGCCATTAAAAATAATGCCACAAAATTTTTCCTGTGTTGATCCTCCCAGCTTTATCTTTCAACATACTTAGTGTATGGGTAATATAACCTACATTCATATCAATTCTGCATAACCATCTTTCCAATATACCTACAAAAGTCAAAGCAAAAATATTGCAAAGATGTCTGTGGGCTTTAGGACTCTGGTAGTGGGTATCTAAAACAAAACTTTTTCTTGTCATAACATTTTTTTGTACTTTGAACACTTTACCATAACCCTAGAAAAAGTCTAAAACATTATGGAGAAGGTACATACCTTGAAGCATTTCCTATCTAATTTTCAGAAGTGCATATTCTAAATGAAATAATCTGAAGCTGTTTTTTAATCCCTTTATCATTGTTCTGCATTTCTTTACTACTTTTGCTGTTGGTGACATCTTTTTATTGCTCCTGAAATAATTGTAATAGATAATTTGGATTATATTTATTTTCCTACATTTAGTCACTGTCTCCCGCATTAGTGAGGTAGCGCAGAGAAACAGACAAATGAATGGCCCCACCCACCCACATACACATGTATATACATGAATGCCTACACATGCACATGTATATACATGAATGCCTACACATGCACATATATATATACATATACATTTTAACATATACATAGATATAAATACATAATTTGGAAATACCACTAAAATTACGAGAGACTCTAGATAAAAAATATGGTCAAGTTCCAATTAAGCAAATTAATGTAAGTCACAATACACTACCCTTGCTTTCATAAAGAAAAAGGAACAGATAAAAGCATCAGATTGGGGAAGAGCAGTGTGGTTTCAGAAGTGGTAGAGGATGTGTGCATCAGGTGTTTGCTTTGAAGAATGTAATTGAGAAATACTTAGAAAAGCAAATAGATGTGTATGTAGCATTTATGGATCTGGAGAAGGCATATGATAGAGTTGATAGAGATGCTCTGTGGAAGGTACTGAGAATATATGGTGTGGGAGGCAAGTTGTTAGAAGCAGTGAAAAGTTTTTATTGAGGATGTAAGGCATGTGTACATGTAGGAAGAGAGGAAAGTGATTGGTTCTCAGTGAATGTAGGTTTGCGGCAGGGGTGTGTGATGTCTCCATGATTCTTTAATTTGTTTATGGATGGGGTTATTAGGGAGGTGAATGCAAGAGTTTTGGAAAGAAAGGCAAGTATGCAGTCTGTTGTGGATGAGAGAGCTCGGGAAGTGAGTCAGTTGCTGGTCGCTGATGATACAGCGCTGGTGGCAGATTTATGTGAGAAACTGCAGAAGCTGGTGACTGAGTTTGGTAAAGTGTGTGAAAGAAGAAAGTTGAGAGTAAATGTGAATAAGAGCAATGTTATTTGGTACAGTAGGGTTGAGGGTCAAGTCAATTGGGAGGTAAGTTTGAATGGAGAAAAACTGGAGGAAGTGAAAAGTTTTTGAGATCTGGGAGTGGATTTGGCAGCGGATGAAACCATGGAAGTGGAAGTGAATCATAGGGTGGGGGAGGGAGCAAAAATTCTGAGAGCCTTGAAGAATGTGTGGAAGTCGAGAACATTATCTCAGAAAGCAAAAATGGGTATGTTTGAAGGAATAGGGGTTCCAACAATGTTGTATGGTTGCGAGGCATGGGCTATGGGTAGAGATGTGTGCAGGAGGGTGGATGTGCTGGAAATGAGATGTTTGAGGACAATAAGTGGAGTGAGGTGGTTTGATCGAGTAAGTAATAATAGGGTAAGAGAGATGTGTGGTAACAAAAAGAGTGTGGTTGAGAGAGCAGAAAAGGGTGTTTTGAAATGGTTTGGTCACATGGAGAGAATGAGTGAGGAAAGATTGACCATGAGGATATATGTGTCTGAGGTGGAGGGAACGAGGAGAAGTGGGAGACCAAATTGGAGGTGGAAAGATGGAGTGAAAAAGATTTTGAGTGATCAGGGCCTGAACATGCAGGAGGGTGAAAGGCGTGCAAGGAATAGAGTGAATTGGAATGATATGGTATACCGGGATCGACGTGCTGTCAATGGATTGAACCAAGGCATGTGAAGTGTCTGGGGTAAACCATGGAAAGTTCTGTGGGGCCTGGAGGGGGAAAGGGAGCTGTGGTTTCGGTGCATTATTACATGACAGCTAGAGACTGAGTGTAAACGAATGGGGCCTTTCTTGTCTTTTCCTAGCGCTACCTCCCACACATGAGGGGGAGGGGGTTGTTTTTCCATGTGTGGCGAGGTGGCGATGAGAATGAATAAAGTCAGACTATGGATTATGTTTTTTTTTTTTTTTTTGCTTTGTCGCTGTCTCCCGCGTTTGCGAGGTAGCGCAAGGAAACAGACGAAAGAAATGGCCCAACCCACCCCCATACACCTGTATATACATACGTCCACACACGCAAATATACATACCTACACAGCTTTCCATGGTTTACCCCAGATGCTTCACATGCCCTGATTCAATCCACTGACAGCACGTCAACCCCGGTATACCACATCACTCCAATTCACTCTATTCCTTGCCCTCCTTTCACCCTCCTGCATGTTCAGGCCCCGATCACACAAAATCTTTTTCACTCCATCTTTCCACCTCCAATTTGGTCTCCCTCTTCTCCTCGTTCCCTCCACCTCCGACACATATATCCTCTTGGTCAATCTTTCCTCACTCATTCTCTCCATGTGCCCAAACCATTTCAAAACACCCTCTTCTGCTCTCTCAACCACGCTCTTTTTATTTCCACACATCTCTCTTACCCTTACGTTACTTACTCGATCAAACCACCTCACACCACACATTGTCCTCAAACATCTCATTTCCAGCACATCCATCCTCCTGCAAACAACTCTATCCATAGCCCACGCCTCGCAACCATACAACATTGTTGGAACCACTATTCCTTCAAACATACCCATTTTTGCTTTCCGAGATAATGTTCTCAACTTCCACACATTCTTCAAGGCTCCCAGAATTTTCGCCCCCTCCCCCACCCTATGATCCACTTCCGCTTCCATGGTTCCATCCGCTGCCAGATCCACTCCCAGATATCTAAAACACTTCACTTCCTCCAGTTTTTCTCCATTCAAACTTACCTCCCAATTGACTTGACCCTCAACCCTACTGTACCTAATAACCTTGCTCTTATTCACATTTACTCTTAACTTTCTTCTTTCACACACTTTACCAAACTCAGTCACCAGCTTCTGCAGTTTCTCACATGAATCAGCCACCAGCGCTGTATCATCAGCGAACAACAACTGACTCACTTCCCAAGCTCTCTCATCCACAACAGACTTCATACTTGCCCCTCTTTCCAAAACTCTTGCATTCACCTCCCTAACAACCCCATCCATAAACAAATTAAACAACCATGGAGACATCACACACCCCTGCCGCAAACCTACATTCACTGAGAACCAATCACTTTCCTCTCTTCCTACACGTACACATGAATTATGTACATGTGTATATATGTACATGTCTGTGTGTATATATATGTATATATTGAGATGTATAGGTATGTATATTTGCGTGTGTGGATGTGTATGTATATACATGTGTATGTGGGTGGGTTGGGCCATTCTTTCGTCTGTTTCCTTGCACTACCTCGCTAACGCGGGAGACAGCGACAAAGCAAAATGAATAAATGAATAAATAAGCAAAAATCTGAAGGATTGTATCCATGGTGTGTAAATCATGGAAAGACTATATGAACAAAGACTGATATTTCTAAGGGTCAAATAAGGTAACAATATATGTATTCATATTTAAAGGTAACGGATTCATTTAAAAGAGCAAATGACAGTTTGTAGGACAGATATAAATACAGATTTTTACAAGTCAGTGATTGAGGCATATGTCTATAAAGTGCAGAATACAAGTAATATTTGGAAAATTACTGTCAGATACCAACATCCATTTTATCTATCAAATTTCTATGATTATGGAAATATATTGGCACAAAAATACATTACGTATCCTCATGCAAACATGATAAACATAATATTTAAGACTACAGTTTGCATCATTAATTTTTTTTTCTTTTTCTTTGTGCTTTGTCGCTGTCTCCCGCGTTTGCGAGGTAGCGCAAGGAAACAGACGAAAGAAATGGCCCAACCCTCCCCCATACACATGTATATACATACGTCCACACACGCAAATATACATACCTACACAGCTTTCCATGGTTTACCCCAGACGCTTCACATGCCTTGATTCAATCCACTGACAGCACGTCAACCCCGGTATACCACATCGCTCCAATTCACTCTATTCCTTGCCCTCCTTTCACCCTCCTGCATGTTCAGGCCCCGATTACACAAAATCTTTTTCACTCCATCTTTCCACCTCCAATTTGGTCTCCCTCTTCTCCTCGTTCCCTCCACCTCCGACACATATATCCTCTTGGTCAATCTTTCCTCACTCATTCTCTCCATGTGCCCAAACCATTTCAAAATACCCTCTTCTGCTCTCTCAACCACGCTCTTTTTATTTCCACACATCTCTCTTACCCTTACGTTACTTACTCGATCAAACCACCTCACACCACACATTGTCCTCAAACATCTCATTTCCAGCACATCCATCCTCCTGCGCACCACTCTATCCATAGCCCACGCCTCGCAACCATACAACATTGTTGGAACCACTATTCCTTCAAACATACCCATTTTTGCTTTCCGAGATAATGTTCTCGACTTCCACACATTCTTCAAGGCTCCCAGAATTTTCGCCCCCTCCCCCACCCTATGATCCACTTCCACTTCTATGGTTCCATCCGCTGCCAGATCCACTCCCAGATATCTAAAACACTTCACTTCCTCCAGTTTTTCTCCATTCAAACTCACCTCCCAATTGACTTGACCCTCAACCCTACTGTACCTAATAACCTTGCTCTTATTCACATTTACTCTTAACTTTCTTCTTTCACACACTTTACCAAACTCAGTCACCAGCTTCTCCAGTTTCTCACATGAATCAGCCACCAGCGCTGTATCATCAGCAAACAACAACTGACTCACTTCCCAAGCTCTCTCAACCCCAACAGACTTCATACTTGCCCCTCTTTCCAAAACTCTTGCATTCACCTCCCTAACAACCCCATCCATAAACAAATTAAACAACCATGGAGACATCACACACCCCTGCCGCAAACCTACATTCACTGAGAATCAATCACTTTCCTCTCTTCCTACACGTACACATGCCTTACATCCTCGATAAAAACTTTTCACTGCTTCTAACAACTTGCCTCCCACACCATATATTCTTAATACCTTCCACAGAGCATCTCTATCAACTCTATCATATGCCTTCTCCAGATCCATAAATGCTACATACAAATCCATTTGCTTTTCTAAGTATTTCTCACATACATTCTTCAAAGCAAACACCTGATGCACACATCCTCTACCACTTCTGAAACCACACTGCTCTTCCCCAATCTGATGCTCTGTACATGCCTTCACCCTCTCAATCAATACCCTCCCATATAATTTACCAGGAATACTCAACAAACTTATACCTCTGTAATTTGAGCACTCACTCTTATCCCCTTTGCCTTTGTACAATGGCACTATGCACGCATTTCGCCAATCCTCAGGCACCTCACCATGAGTCATACATACATTAAATAACCTTACCAACCAGTCAACAATACAGTCACCCCTTTTTTAATAAATTCCACTGCAATACCATCCAAACCTGCTGCCTTGCCGGCTTTCATCTTCTGCAAAGCTTTTACTACCTCTTCTCTGTTTACCAAATCATTTTCCCTACCCCTCTCACTTTGCACACCACCTCGACCAAAACACCCTATATCTGCCACTCTATCATCAAACACATTCAACAAACCTTCAAAATACTCACTCCATCTCCTTCTCACATCACCACTACTTGTTATCACCTCCCCATTTGCGCCCCTCACTGAAGTTCCCATTTGCTCCCTTGTCTTACGCACTTTATTTACCTCCTTCCAGAACATCTTTTTATTCTCCCTAAAATTTAATGATACTCTCTCACCCCAACTCTCATTTGCCCTTTTTTTCACCTCTTGCACCTTTCTCTTGACCTCCTGTCTCTTTCTTTTATACATCTCCCACTCAATTGCATTTTTTCCCTGCAAAAATTGTCCAAATGCCTCTCTCTTCTCTTTCACTAATACTCTTACTTCTTCATCCCACCACTCACTACCCTTTCTAATCAACCCATCTCCCACTCTTCTCATGCCATGTTTCCTTTGAAGAATGTAATTGAGAAATACTTAGAAAAGCAAATAGATGTGTATGTAGCATTTATGGATCTGGAGAAGGCATATGATAGAGTTGAGAGAGATGCTTTGTGGAAGGTATTAAGAACATATGGTGTGAAAAGTTTTTATCAAGGATGTAAGGCATGTGTACTTGTAGGAAGAGAGGAAAGTGATTGGTTCTCAGTGAATGTAGGTTTGCGGCAGGGGTGTGTGATGTCTCCATGATTCTTTAATTTGTTTATGGATGGGGTTGTTAAGGAGGTGAATGCAACAGTTTTGGAAAGAGGGGCAAGTATGTAGTCTGTTGTGGATAAGAGAGCTTGGGAAGTGAGTCAGTTATTGTTCGCTAATGATACAGCGCTGGTGGCAGATTTATGTGAGAAACTGCAGAAACTGTGACTAGTTTGGCAAAGTGTGTGAAAGAAGAAAGTTGAGAGTAAATGTGAATAAGAGCAATGTTATTTGGTACAGTAGGGTTGAGGGTCAAGTCAATTGGGAGGTAAGTTTGAATGGAGAAAAACTGGAGGAAGTGAAAAGTTTTTTTATTATGATGTAAGGCATGTGTACTTGTAGGAAGAGAGGAAAGTGATTGGTTCTCAGTGAATGTAGGTTTGCGGCAGGGGTGTGTGATGTCTCCATGATTCTTTAATTTGTTTATGGATGGGGTTGTTAAGGAGGTGAATGCAACAGTTTTGGAAAGAGGGGCAAGTATGTAGTCTGTTGTGGATAAGAGAGCTTGGGAAGTGAGTCAGTTATTGTTCGCTAATGATACAGCGCTGGTGGCAGATTTATGTGAGAAACTGCAGAAGCTGGTGACTGAGTTTGGTAAAGTGTGTGAAAGAAGAAAGTTGAGAGTAAATGTGAATAAGAGCAATGTTATTTGGTACAGTAGGGTTGAGGGTCAAGTCAATTGGGAGGTAAGTTTGAATGGAGAAAAACTGGAGGAAGTGAAAAGTTTTTGAGATCTGGGAGTGGATTTGGCAGCGGATGAAACCATGGAAGTGGAAGTGAATCATAGGGTGGGGGAGGGAGCAAAAAATTCTGAGAGCCTTGAAGAATGTGTGGAAGTCGAGAACATTATCTCAGAAAGCAAAAATGGGTATGTTTGAAGGAATAGTGGTTCCAACAATGTTGTATGGTTGCGAGCATGGCTATGGGTAGAGATTGTGTGCAGAGGGTGGATGTGCTGGAAATGAGATGTTTGAGGACAATATGTGGTGTGAGGTGGTTTGATCGAGTAAGTAATAATAGGGTAAGAGAGATGTGTGGCAATAAAAAGAGTGTGGTTGAGAGAGCAGAAAAGGGTGTTTTGAAATGGTTTGGTCACATGAAGAGAATGGTGAGAGTAAGTGAGCTTGGGAAGTGAGTCAGTTATTGTTCGCTAATGATACAGCGCTGGTGGCTGATTTGGGTGAGAAACTGCAGAAGCTGGTGACTGAGTTTGGTAAAGTGTGTGAAAGAAGAAACCTGAGAGTAAATAAGAATAAGAGCAAGGTCATTAGGTACAGTAGGGTTGAGGGTCAAGTCAATTGGGAGGTAAGTTTGAATGGAGAAAAACTGGAGGAAGTGAAAAGTTTTTGAGATCTGGGAGTGGATTTGGCAGCGGATGAAACCATGGAAGTGGAAGTGAATCATAGGGTGGGGGAGGGAGCAAAAAATTCTGAGAGCCTTGAAGAATGTGTGGAAGTCGAGAACATTATCTCAGAAAGCAAAAATGGGTATGTTTGAAGGAATAGTGGTTCCAACAATGTTGTATGGTTGCGAGCATGGCTATGGGTAGAGATTGTGTGCAGAGGGTGGATGTGCTGGAAATGAGATGTTTGAGGACAATAAGTGGAGTGAGGTGGTTTGATCGAGTAAGTAATAATAGGGTAAGAGAGATGTGTGGCAATAAAAAGAGTGTGGTTGAGAGAGCTCGGGAAGTGAGTCAGTTATTGTTCGCTAATGATACAGCGCTGGTGGCTGATTTGGGTGAGAAACTGCAGAAGCTGGTGACTGAGTTTGGTAAAGTGTGTGAAAGAAGAAACCTGAGAGTAAATAAGAATAAGAGCAAGGTCATTAGGTACAGTAGGGTTGAGGAAATTGTTTTTTTTTTTTTTTCAAAAGAAGGAACAGAGAAGGGGTCAGGTGAGGATATTCCCTCTAAGGCCCAGTTCTCTGTTCTTAACGCTACCTCGCTAACGCGGGAAATGGCAAATAGTATGGAAAAAAAAAAAAAAATATGTTTGTAAGTAGGAGAGATGGCCAGAGAGTGTTATTGGATTACATGTTAATTGATAGGCTTAGAAAGAGAGACTTTTGGATGTCACGTGCTGAGAGGTGCAACTGGAGACATGTCTGATCATTATTTTGTGGAGACGAAGGTGAAGATTTCTAGAGGTTTTTCAGAAAAGAAGAGAGAATGTTGGGGTGAAGAGAATGGTGAGAGTAAGTGAGCTTGGGAAGTGAGTCAGTTATTGTTCGCTAATGATACAGCGCTGGTGGCAGATTTATGTGAGAAACTGCAGAAGCTGGTGACTGAGTTTGGTAAAGTGTGTGAAAGAAGAAAGTTGAGAGTAAATGTGAATAAGAGCAATGTTATTTGGTACAGTAGGGTTGAGGGTCAAGTCAATTGGGAGGTAAGTTTGAATGGAGAAAAACTGGAGGAAGTGAAAAGTTTTTGAGATCTGGGAGTGGATTTGGCAGCGGATGAAACCATGGAAGTGGAAGTGAATCATAGGGTGGGGGAGGGAGCAAAAAATTCTGAGAGCCTTGAAGAATGTGTGGAAGTCGAGAACATTATCTCAGAAAGCAAAAATGGGTATGTTTGAAGGAATAGTGGTTCCAACAATGTTGTATGGTTGCGAGCATGGCTATGGGTAGAGATTGTGTGCAGAGGGTGGATGTGCTGGAAATGAGATGTTTGAGGACAATAAGTGGAGTGAGGTGGTTTGATCGAGTAAGTAATAATAGGGTAAGAGAGATGTGTGGCAATAAAAAGAGTGTGGTTGAGAGAGCAGAGGAGGGTGTTTGGAAATGGTTTGGTCACATGAAGAGAATGAGTGAGGAAAGATTGACAAAGAGATATACATGTCAGAGGTGGAGGGAACGAGAAGTGGAAGACCAAACTGAAGCTGGAAAGAGGGAGTGAAAAAGATTTTGAGTGATCAGGGCCTGAACATGCAGGAGGGTAAAAGGCATGCAAGGAATAGAATGAATTGAAATGATGTGATATACCGGGGTCGGGTCGACATGCTGTCAGTGGATCGAACCAGGGCATGTGAAGCGTCTGGGTAAACCATGGAAAGTTCTGTGGGGCCTGGAGGGGGAAAGGGAGCTGTGGTTTCGGTGCATTATTACATGACAGCTAGAGACTGAGTGTAAACGAATGGGGCCTTTCTTGTCTTTTCCTAGCGCTACCTCCCACACATGAGGGGAGGGGGTTGTTTTTCCATGTGTGGCGAGGTGGCGATGAGAATGAATAAAGTCAGACTATGGATTATGTTTTTTTTTTTTTTTGCTTTGTCGCTGTCTCCCGCGTTTGCGAGGTAGCGCAAGGAAACAGACGAAAGAAATGGCCCAACCCTCCCCCATACACATGTATATACATGAATGCCTACACATGCACATGTATATACATGAATGCCTACACATGCACATGTATATACATGAATGCCTACACATGCACATGTATATACATGAATGCCTACACATGCACATGTATATACATGAATGCCTACACATGCACATGTATATACATGAATGCCTACACATGCACATGTATATACATGAATGCCTACACATGCACATGTATATACATGAATGCCTACACATGCACATGTATATACATGAATGCCTACACATGCACATGTATATACATGAATGCCTACACATGCACATGTATATACATGAATGCCTACACATGCACATGTATATACATGAATGCCTACACATGCACATGTATATACATGAATGCCTACACATGCACATGTATATACATGAATGCCTACACATGCACATATATATATAATATATATATATATTTTTTTTTTTTTTTCTTTTTTACTGTGCTACACTGTGAACATTAAATATATATATATATTATATATATATATATATATATATATATATATATATATTTTTTTTCATACTATTCGCTATTTCCCGCGATAGCGAGGTAGCGTTAAGAACAGAGGACTGGCCTTTGAGGGAATATCCTCACCTGGACCTCTCCTCTGTTCCTTCTTTTGGAAAAAAAAAAAAAACGAGAGGGGAGGATTTCCAGCCCCCCGCTCCATATATATATTATATATATATATATAATATATATATATATTTTTTTTTTTTTATACTTTGTCGCTGTCTCCCGCGTTTGCGAGGTAGCGCAAGGAAACAGACGAAAGAAATGGCCCAACCCCCATACACATGTAATACATACGTCCACATACGCAAATATACATACCTACACAGCTTTCCATGGTTTACCCCAGACGCTTCACATGCCTTGATTCAATCCACTGACAGCACGTCAGCCCCGGTATACCACATCGCTCCAATTCACTCTGTTCCTTGCCCTCCTTTCACCCTCCTGCATGTTCAGGCCCCGATCACACAAAATCTTTTTCACTCCATCTTTCCACCTCCAATTTGTCTCCCTCTTCTCCTTGTTCCTCCACCTCCGACACATATATCCTCTTGGTCAATCTTTCCTCACTCATTCTCTCCATGTGCCCAAACCACTTCAAAACACCCTCTTCTGCTCTCTCAACCACGCACTTTTTATTTCCACACATCTCTCTTACCCTTACGTTACTCACTCGATCAAACCACCTCACACCACACATTGTCCTCAAACATCTCATTTCCAGCACATCCATCCTCCTGCGCACAACTCTATCCATAGCCCACGCCTCGCAACCATACAACATTGTTGAACCACTATTCCTTCAAACATACCCATTTTTGCTTTCCGAGATAATGTTCTCGACTTCCACACATTCTTCAAGGCCCCCAGAATTTTCGCCCCCTCCCCCACCCTATGATCCACTTCCACTTCCATGGTTCCATCCGCTGCCAGATCCACTCCCAGATATCTAAAACACTTCACTTCCTCCAGTTTTTCTCCATTCAAACTCACCTCCCAATTGACTTGACCCTCAACCCTACTGTACCTAATAACCTTGCTCTTATTCACATTTACTCTTAACTTTCTTCTTCCACACACTTTACCAAACTCAGTCACCAGCTTCTGCAGTTTCACACATGAATCAGCCACCAGCGCTGTGTCGTCAGCGAACAACAACTGACTCACTTCCAAGCTCTCTCATCCCCAACAGACCATATATATATATATAATATATATATATATATACTATATATATATAATATATATAATATATATATATAATATATATATATATATATATTATCCCTGGGGATAGGGGAGAAAGAATACTTCCCACGTATTCCCTGCGTGTCGTAGAAGGCGACTAAAAGGGGAGGGAGCGGTGCTGGAAATCCTCCCCTTTCTTGTTTTTTTTTTTTTTTTTTTTCCCAAAGAAGGAACAGAGAAGGGGTCAGGTGAGGATATTCCCTCTAAGGCCCAGTTCTCTGTTCTTAACGCTACCTCGCTAACGCGGGAAATGGCAAATAGTATGGAAAAAAAAAAAAAATATGTTTGTAAGTAGGAGAGATGGCCAGAGAGTGTTATTGGATTACATGTTAATTGATAGGCTTAGAAAGAGAGACTTTTGATACAGCGTGCTGAGAGGTGCAACTGGAGACATGTCTGATCATTATTTTGTGGAGACGAAGGTGAAGATTTCTAGAGGTTTTTCAGAAAAGAAGAGAGAATGTTGGGGTGAAGAGAATGGTGAGAGTAAGTGAGCTTGGGAAGGAGACTTGTATGAGGAAGTAAAAGGAGTGACTGAGTAAAGAATGGAAAAAGTAAGAACAAAGAAATGTAAGGGGAATGGGGAGGAATGGGATGTATTTAGGGAAGCAGTGATGGCTTGTGCAAAAGATATTTGTGGCATGAGAAGTGTGGGAGGTGGCAGATTAGAAAGGGTAGTGAGTGGTGGGATGAAGAAGTTAGATTATTGGTGATAAGAGAAGATAAGCATTTGGACAATTTTTGCAGGAAATCAAATGCAATACAGGAGATGTATAAAAGAAAGAGGCAGGAGGTCAAGAGAAAGGTGCAAGAGGTGAAAAGGAGGGCAAAGGAAAGTGGGGTGAGAGAGTATCATTAAATTTTAGGAGAATAAAAGATGTTTCAAAGCAAACACCTGATCCACACATCCTCTACCACTTCTGAAACCACACTGCTCTTCCCCAATATCATGCTCTGTACATACCTTCACCCTCTCAATCAATACCCTCCCATATAATTTACCAGGAATACTCAACAAACTTATACCTCTGTAATTTGAGCACTCACTTTTATCCCCTTTGCCTTTGCACAATGGCACTATGCAAGCATTCCGCCAATCCTCAGGCACCTCACCATGAGTCATACATACATTAGATAACCTTACCAACCATCAACAATACAGTCACCCTTTTTTAATAAATTCCATTGCAATACCATCCAAACCCGCTACCTTGCCGGCTTTCATCTTCCGCAAAGCTTTTACTACCTCTCCTCTGTTTACCAAATCATTTTCCCTAACCCTCTCACTTTGCACACCACCTCAACCAAAACACCCTATATCTGCCACTCTGTCATCAAACACATTCAACAAACCTTCAAAATACCACTCCATCTCCTTCTCACATCACCACTACTTATCACCTCCCACTTGCCCCCTTCACTGAGGTTCCCATTTGTTCCCTTGTCTTATGCACTTTATTTACCTCCTTCCAAAACATCTTTTTATTCTTTCTAAAATTTGATGATACTCTCTTACCCCAACTCTCATTTGCCCTCTTTTTCACTTCCTGCACCCTTCCCTTGACCTCCTGCCTCTTTCTTTTATACATCTCCCACTCATTTGCATTATTTCCCTGCAAAAATTGTCCAAATGCCTCTCTGTTCTCGTTCACATAATAATCTTACTTCTTCATCCCACCACTCACTATCCTTTCTAATCTGCCCACCTCCCACACTTCTCATGCCCATGTTTCCTTTGAAGAATGTATGTGAGAAATACTTAGAAAAGCAAATGGATTTGTATGTAGCATTTATGGATCTGGAGAAGGCATATGATAGAGTTGAGAGAGATGCTTTGTGGAAGGTATTAAGAACATATGGTGTGAAAAGTTTTTATCAAGGATGTAAGGCATGTGTACTTGTAGGAAGAGAGGAAAGTGATTGGTTCTCAGTGAATGTAGGTTTGCGGCAGGGGTGTGTGATGTCTCCATGATTCTTTAATTTGTTTATGGATGGGGTTATTAGGGAGGTGAATGCAAGAGTTTTGGAAAGAAAGGCAAGTATGCAGTCTGTTGTGGATGAGAGAGCTCGGGAAGTGAGTCAGTTGCTGGTCGCTGATGATACAGCGCTGGTGGCAGATTTATGTGAGAAACTGCAGAAGCTGGTGACTGAGTTTGGTAAAGTGTGTGAAAGAAGAAAGTTGAGAGTAAATGTGAATAAGAGCAATGTTATTTGGTACAGTAGGGTTGAGGGTCAAGTCAATTGGGAGGTAAGTTTGAATGGAGAAAAACTGGAGGAAGTGAAAAGTTTTTGAGATCTGGGAGTGGATTTGGCAGCGGATGAAACCATGGAAGTGGAAGTGAATCATAGGGTGGGGGAGGGAGCAAAAATTCTGAGAGCCTTGAAGAATGTGTGGAAGTCGAGAACATTATCTCAGAAAGCAAAAATGGGTATGTTTGAAGGAATAGTGGTTCCAACAATGTTGTATGGTTGCGAGCATGGGCGATGTAAGATGTTGCAAGGTGATGGCTGGAAATGAATGTGTGAGGACAATAAGTGGAGTGAGGTGGTTTGATCGAGTAAGTAATAATAGGGTAAGAGAGATGTGTGGCAATAAAAAGAGTGTGGTTGAGAGAGCAGAAAAGGGTGTTTTGAAATGGTTTGGTCACATGGAGAGAATGAGTGAGGAAAGATTGACCATGAGGATATATGTGTCTGAGGTGGAGGGAACGAGGAGAAGTGGGAGACCAAATTGGAGGTGGAAAGATGGAGTGAAAAAGATTTTGAGTGATCAGGGCCTGAACATGCAGGAGGGTAAAAGGCATGCAAGGAATAGAATGAATTGAAATGATGTGATATACCGGGGTCGGGTCGACATGCTGTCAGTGGATCGAACCAGGGCATGTGAAGCGTCTGGGTAAACCATGGAAAGTTCTGTGGGGCCTGGAGGGGGAAAGGGAGCTGTGGTTTCGGTGCATATTACATGACAGCTAGAGACTGAGTGTAAACGAATGGGGCCTTTCTTGTCTTTTCCTAGCGCTACCTCCCACACATGAGGGGAGGGGGTTGTTTTTCCATGTGTGGCGAGGTGGCGATGAGAATGAATAAAGTCAGACTATGGATTATGTTTTTTTTTTTTTTTTTTGCTTTGTCGCTGTCTCCCGCGTTTGCGAGGTAGCGCAAGGAAACAGATGAAAGAAATGCCCAACCCACCCCCATACACCTGTATATACATACGTCCACACACGCAAATATACATACCTACACAGCTTTCCATGGTTTACCCCAGATGCTTCACATGCCCTGATTCAATCCACTGACAGCACGTCAACCCCGGTATACCACATCGCTCCAATTCACTCTATTCCTTGCCCTCCTTTCACCCTCCTGCATGTTCAGGCCCCGATCACACAAAATCTTTTTCACTCCATCTTTCCACCTCCAATTTGGTCTCCTCTTCTCCTCGTTCCCTCCACCTCCGACACATATATCCTCTTGTCAATCTTTCCTCACTCATTCTCTCCATGTGCCCAAACCACTTCAAAACACCCTCTTCTGCTCTCTCAACCACGCTCTTTTTATTCCACACATCTCTCTTACCCTTACGTTACTTACTCGATCAAACCACCTCACACCACACATTGTCCTCAAACATCTCATTCCAGCACATCCATCCTCCTGCAAACAACTCTATCCATAGCCCACGCCTCGCAACCATACAACATTGTTGAACCACTATTCCTTCAAACATACCCATTTTTGCTTTCCGAATAATGTTCTCAACTTCCACACATTCTTCAAGGCTCCCAGAATTTTCGCCCCCTCCCCCACCCTATGATTCACTTTCGCTTCTATGGTTCCTTCCGCTGCCAGATCCACTCCCAGATATCTAAAACAACTCACTTCCTCCAGTTTTTCTCCATTCAAACTTACCTCCCAATTGACTTGACCTGAACCCTACTGTACCTAATAACCTTGCTCTTATTCACATTTACTCTTAACTTTCTTCTTTCACACACTTTACCAAACTCAGTCACCACTTCTGCAGTTTCTCACATGAATCAGCCACCAGCGCTGTATCATCAGCGAACAACAACTGACTCACTTCCCAAGCTCTCTCATCCACAACAGATTTTCATACTTGCCCCTCTTTCCAAAACTCTTGCATTCACCTCCCTAACAACCCCATCCATAAACAAATTAAACAACCATGGAGACATCACACACCCCTGCCGCAAACCTACATTCACTGAGAACCAATCACTTTCCTCTCTTCCTACACGTACACATGAATTATGTACATGTGTATATATGTACATGTCTGTGTGTATATATATGTATATATTGAGATGTATAGGTATGTATATTTGCGTGTGTGGATGTGTATGTATACATGTGTATGTGGGTGGGTTGGGCCATTCTTTCGTCTGTTTCCTTGCACTACCTCGCTAACGCGGAGACAGCGACAAAGCAAAATGAATAAATGAATAAATAAGCAAAAATCTGAAGGATTGTATCCATGGTGTGTAAATCATGGAAAGACTATATGAACAAAGACTGATATTTCTAAGGGTCAAATAAGGTAACAATATATGTATCAAATTAAAAGGTAACGGATTCATTTAAAAGAGCAAATGACAGTTTGAAGGACAGATATAAATACAGATTTTTACAAGTCAGTGATTGAGGCATATGTCTATAAAGTGCAGAATACAAGTAATATTTGGAAAATTACTGTCAGATACCAACATCCATTTTATCTATCAAATTTCTATGATTATGGAAATATATTGGCACAAAAATACATTACGTATCCCTCATGCAAAACCATGATAAACATAATATTTTAAGACTACAGTTTGCATCATTAATTTTTTTTTCTTTTTCTTTGTGCTTTGTCGCTGTCTCCCGCGTTTTGCGAGTAGCGCAAGAAACAGACAAATGAATGGCCCCACCCACCCACATACACATGTATATACATACGTCCACACACGCAAATATACATACCTACACAGCTTTCCATGGTTTACCCCAGACGCTTCACATGCCTTGATTCAATCCACTGACAGCACGTCAACCCCGGTATACCACATCGCTCCAATTCACTCTATTCCTTGCCCTCCTTTCACCCTCCTGCATGTTCAGGCCCCGATTACACAAAATCTTTTTCACTCCATCTTTCCACCTCCAATTTGGTCTCCCTCTTCTCCTTGTTCCTCCACCTCCGACACATATATCCTCTTGGTCAATCTTTCCTCACTCATTCTCTCCATGTGCCCAAACCATTTCAAAACACCCTCTTCTGCTCTCTCAACCACGCTCTTTTTATTTCCACACATCTCTCTTACCCTTACGTTACTTACTCGATCAAACCACCTCACACCACACATTGTCCTCAAACATCTCATTTCCAGCACATCCATCCTCCTGCGCACCACTCTATCCATAGCCCACGCCTCGCAACCATAGAACATTGTTGAACCACTATTCCTTCAAACATACCCATTTTTGCTTTCCGAATAATGTTCTCGACTTCCACACATTCTTCAAGGCTCCCAGAATTTTCGCCCCCTCCCCCACCCTATGATCCACTTCCACTTCTATGGTTCCATCCGCTGCCAGATCCACTCCCAGATATCTAAAACACTTCACTTCCTCCAGTTTTTCTCCATTCAAACTCACCTCCCAATTGACTTGACCCTCAACCCTACTGTACCTAATAACCTTGCTCTTATTCACATTTACTCTTAACTTTCTTCTTTCACACACTTTACCAACTCAGTCACCAGCTTCTCCAGTTTCTCACATGAATCAGCCACCAGCGCTGTATCATCAGCAAACAACAACTGACTCACTTCCCAAGCTCTCTCAACCCCAACAGACTTCATACTTGCCCCTCTTTCCAAAACTCTTGCATTCACCTCCCTAACAACCCCATCCATAAACAAATTAAACAACCATGGAGACATCACACAAAAACACCTGCCGCAACCTACATTCACTGAGAATCAATCACTTTCCTCTCTTCCTACACGTACACATGCCTTACATCCTCGATAAAAACTTTCACTGCTTCTAACAACTTGCCTCCCACACCATATATTCTTAATACCTTCCACAGAGCATCTCTATCAACTCTATCATATGCCTTCTCCAGATCCATAAATGCTACATACAAATCCATTTGCTTTTCTAAGTATTTCTCACATACATTCTTCAAAGCAAACACCTGATGCACACATCCTCTACCACTTCTGAAACCACACTGCTCTTCCCCAATATCATGCTCTGTACATACCTTCACCCTCTCAATCAATACCCTCCCATATAATTTACCAGGAATACTCAACAAACTTATACCTCTGTAATTTGAGCACTCACTCTTATCCCCTTTGCCTTTGCACAATGGCACTATGCAAGCATTCCGCCAATCCTCAGGCACCTCACCATGAGTCATACATACATTAAATAACCTTACCAACCAGTCAACAATACAGTCCACCCCTTTTTTAATAAATTCCACTGCAATACCATCCAAACCTGCTGCCTTGCCGGCTTTCATCTTCTGCAAAGCTTTTACTACCTCTTCTCTGTTTACCAAATCATTTTCCCTAACCCTCTCACTTTGCACACCACCTCGACCAAAACACCCTATATCTGCCACTCTATCATCAAACACATTCAACAAACCTTCAAAATACCACTCCATCTCCTTCTCACATCACCACTACTTGTTATCACCTCCCCATTGCGCCCCTCACTGAAGTTCCCATTTGCTCCCTTGTCTTACGCACTTTATTTACCTCCTTCCAGAACATCTTTTTATTCTCCCTAAAATTTAATGATACTCTCTCACCCCAACTCTCATTTGCCCTTTTTTTCACCTCTCGCACCTTTCTCTTGACCTCCTGTCTCTTTCTTTTATACATCTCCCACTCATTTGCATTATTTTCCTGGAAAAATTGTCCAAATGCCTCCTCTCTCTTCTCTTTCACTAATACTCTTACTTCTTCATCCCACCACTCACTATCCTTTCTAATCTGCCCACCTCCCACACTTCTCATGCCATGTTTCCTTTGAAGAATGTATGTGAGAAATACTTAGAAAAGCAAATAGATGTGTATGTAGCATTTATGGATCTGGAGAAGGCATATGATAGAGTTGAGAGAGATGCTTTGTGGAAGGTATTAAGAACATATGGTGTGAAAAGTTTTTATCAAGGATGTAAGGCATGTGTACTTGTAGGAAGAGAGGAAAGTGATTGGTTCTCAGTGAATGTAGGTTTGCGGCAGGGGTGTGTGATGTCTCCATGATTCTTTAATTTGTTTATGGATGGGGTTGTTAAGGAGGTGAATGCAACAGTTTTGGAAAGAGGGGCAAGTATGTAGTCTGTTGTGGATAAGAGAGCTTGGGAAGTGAGTCAGTTATTGTTCGCTAATGATACAGCGCTGGTGGCAGATTTATGTGAGAAACTGCAGAAGCTGGTGACTGAGTTTGGTAAAGTGTGTGAAAGAAGAAACCTGAGAGTAAATAAGAATAAGAGCAAGGTCATTAGGTACAGTAGGGTTGAGGGTCAAGTCAATTGGGAGGTAAGTTTGAATGGAGAAAAACTGGAGGAAGTGAAAAGTTTTTGAGATCTGGGAGTGGATTTGGCAGCGGATGAAACCATGGAAGTGGAAGTGAATCATAGGGTGGGGGAGGGAGCAAAAAATTCTGAGAGCCTTGAAGAATGTGTGGAAGTCGAGAACATTATCTCAGAAAGCAAAAATGGGTATGTTTGAAGGAATAGTGGTTCCAACAATGTTGTATGGTTGCGAGCATGGCTATGGGTAGAGATTGTGTGCAGAGGGTGGATGTGCTGGAAATGAGATGTTTGAGGACAATAAGTGGAGTGAGGTGGTTTGATCGAGTAAGTAATAATAGGGTAAGAGAGATGTGTGGCAATAAAAAGAGTGTGGTTGAGAGAGCTCGGGAAGTGAGTCAGTTATTGTTCGCTAATGATACAGCGCTGGTGGCAGATTTATGTGAGAAACTGCAGAAGCTGGTGACTGAGTTTGGTAAAGTGTGTGAAAGAAGAAAGTTGAGAGTAAATGTGAATAAGAGCAATGTTATTTGGTACAGTAGGGTTGAGGGTCAAGTCAATTGGGAGGTAAGTTTGAATGGAGAAAAACTGGAGGAAGTGAAAAGTTTTTGAGATCTGGGAGTGGATTTGGCAGCGGATGAAACCATGGAAGTGGAAGTGAATCATAGGGTGGGGGAGGGAGCAAAAAATTCTGAGAGCCTTGAAGAATGTGTGGAAGTCGAGAATGTTATCTTGGAATGCAAAAATGGGTATGTTTGAAGGAATAGTGGTTCCAACAATGTTGTATGGTTGCGAGCATGGCTATGGGTAGAGATTGTGTGCAGAGGGTGGATGTGCTGGAAATGAGATGTTTGAGGACAATAAGTGGAGTGAGGTGGTTTGATCGAGTAAGTAATAATAGGGTAAGAGAGATGTGTGGCAATAAAAAGAGTGTGGTTGAGAGAGCAGAAAAGGGTGTTTTGAAATGGTTTGGTCACATGAAGAGAATGGTGAGAGTAAGTGAGCTTGGGAAGTGAGTCAGTTATTGTTCGCTAATGATACAGCGCTGGTGGCAGATTTATGTGAGAAACTGCAGAAGCTGGTGACTGAGTTTGGTAAAGTGTGTGAAAGAAGAAAGTTGAGAGTAAATGTGAATAAGAGCAATGTTATTTGGTACAGTAGGGTTGAGGGTCAAGTCAATTGGGAGGTAAGTTTGAATGGAGAAAAACTGGAGGAAGTGAAAAGTTTTTGAGATCTGGGAGTGGATTTGGCAGCGGATGAAACCATGGAAGTGGAAGTGAATCATAGGGTGGGGGAGGGAGCAAAAAATTCTGAGAGCCTTGAAGAATGTGTGGAAGTCGAGAACATTATCTCAGAAAGCAAAAATGGGTATGTTTGAAGGAATAGTGGTTCCAACAATGTTGTATGGTTGCGAGCATGGCTATGGGTAGAGATTGTGTGCAGAGGGTGGATGTGCTGGAAATGAGATGTTTGAGGACAATAAGTGGAGTGAGGTGGTTTGATCGAGTAAGTAATAATAGGGTAAGAGAGATGTGTGGCAATAAAAAGAGTGTGGTTGAGAGAGCAGAAAAGGGTGTTTTGAAATGGTTTGGTCACATGAAGAGAATGGTGAGAGTAAGTGAGCTTGGGAAGTGAGTCAGTTATTGTTCGCTAATGATACAGCGCTGGTGGCAGATTTATGTGAGAAACTGCAGAAACTGTGACTAGTTTGGCAAAGTGTGTGAAAGAAGAAAGTTGAGAGTAAATGTGAATAAGAGCAATGTTATTTGGTACAGTAGGGTTGAGGGTCAAGTCAATTGGGAGGTAAGTTTGAATGGAGAAAAACTGGAGGAAGTGAAAAGTTTTTGAGATCTGGGAGTGGATTTGGCAGCGGATGAAACCATGGAAGTGGAAGTGAATCATAGGGTGGGGGAGGGAGCAAAAAATTCTGAGAGCCTTGAAGAATGTGTGGAAGTCGAGAACATTATCTCAGAAAGCAAAAATGGGTATGTTTGAAGGAATAGTGGTTCCAACAATGTTGTATGGTTGCGAGCATGGCTATGGGTAGAGATTGTGTGCAGAGGGTGGATGTGCTGGAAATGAGATGTTTGAGGACAATAAGTGGAGTGAGGTGGTTTGATCAAGTAAGATATGAAAGGTTAAGAGAGATGTGTGGCAATAAAAAGAGTGTGGTTGAGAGAGCAGAAAAGGGTGTTTTGAAATGGTTTGGTCACATGAAGAGAATGGTGAGAGTAAGTGAGCTTGGGAAGTGAGTCAGTTATTGTTCGCTAATGATACAGCGCTGGTGGCAGATTTATGTGAGAAACTGCAGAAGCTGGTGACTGAGTTTGGTAAAGTGTGTGAAAGAAGAAAGTTGAGAGTAAATGTGAATAAGAGCAATGTTATTTGGTACAGTAGGGTTGAGGGTCAAGTCAATTGGGAGGTAAGTTTGAATGGAGAAAAACTGGAGGAAGTGAAAAGTTTTTGAGATCTGGGAGTGGATTTGGCAGCGGATGAAACCATGGAAGTGGAAGTGAATCATAGGGTGGGGGAGGGAGCAAAAAATTCTGAGAGCCTTGAAGAATGTGTGGAAGTCGAGAACATTATCTCAGAAAGCAAAAATGGGTATGTTTGAAGGAATAGTGGTTCCAACAATGTTGTATGGTTGCGAGCATGGCTATGGGTAGAGATTGTGTGCAGAGGGTGGATGTGCTGGAAATGAGATGTTTGAGGACAATAAGTGGAGTGAGGTGGTTTGATCGAGTAAGTAATAATAGGGTAAGAGAGATGTGTGGCAATAAAAAGAGTGTGGTTGAGAGAGCAGAGGAGGGTGTTTGGAAATGGTTTGGTCACATGAAGAGAATGAGTGAGGAAAGATTGACAAAGAGATATACATGTCAGAGGTGGAGGGAACGAGGAGAAGTGGGAGACCAAATTGGAGGTGGAAAGATGGAGTGAAAAAGATTTTGAGTGATCAGGGCCTGAACATGCAGGAGGGTAAAAGGCATGCAAGGAATAGAATGAATTGAAATGATGTGATATACCGGGGTCGGGTCGACATGCTGTCAGTGGATCGAACCAGGGCATGTGAAGCGTCTGGGTAAACCATGGAAAGTTCTGTGGGGCCTGGAGGGGGAAAGGGAGCTGTGGTTTCGGTGCATTATTACATGACAGCTAGAGACTGAGTGTAAACGAATGGGGCCTTTCTTGTCTTTTCCTAGCGCTACCTCCCACACATGAGGGGAGGGGGTTGTTTTTCCATGTGTGGCGAGGTGGCGATGAGAATGAATAAAGTCAGACTATGGATTATGTTTTTTTTTTTTTTTATATATATATATATATATAATATATATATATATTTTTTTTTTTTTTTCCACACATCTCTCTTACCCTTACGTTACTTACTCGATCAAACCACCTCACACCACACATTGTCCTCAAACATCTCATTTCCAGCACATCCATCCTCCTGCGCACAACTCTATCCATAGCCCACGCCTCGCAACCATACAACATTGTTGGAACCACTATTCCTTCAAACATACCCATTTTTGCTTTCCGAGATAATGTTCTCGACTTCCACACATTCTTCAAGGCCCCCAGAATTTTCGCCCCCTCCCCCACCCTATGATCCACTTCCACTTCCATGGTTCCATCCGCTGCCAGATCCACTCCCAGATATCTAAAACACTTCACTTCCTCCAGTTTTTCTCCATTCAAACTCACCTCCCAATTGACTTGACCCTCAACCCTACTGTACCTAATAACCTTGCTCTTATTCACATTTACTCTTAACTTTCTTCTTCCACACACTTTACCAAACTCAGTCACCAGCTTCTGCAGTTTCACACATGAATCAGCCACCAGCGCTGTGTCGTCAGCGAACAACAACTGACTCGCTTCCCAAGCTCTCTCATCCCCAACAGACCATATATATATATATATATGTATATATATATATATATATATATATATATATATATATATATATATATATATATATATATATTATCCCTGGGGATAGGGGAGAAAGAATACTTCCCACGTATTCCCTGCGTGTCGTAGAAGGCGACTAAAAGGGGAGGGAGCGGGTGGCTGGAAATCCTCCCCTTTCTTGTTTTTTTTTTTTTTTTTTTTTTTCCCAAAAGAAGGAACAGAGAAGGGGGTCAGGTGAGGATATTCCCTCTAAGGCCCAGTTCTCTGTTCTTAACGCTACCTCGCTAACGCGGGAAATGGCAAATAGTATGGAAAAAAAAAAAAAAATATGTTTGTAAGTAGGAGAGATGGCCAGAGAGTGTTATTGGATTACATGTTAATTGATAGGCTTAGAAAGAGAGACTTTTGGATGTCAGCGTGCTGAGAGGTGCAACTGGAGACATGTCTGATCATTATTTTGTGGAGACGAAGGTGAAGATTTCTAGAGGTTTTCAGAAAAGAAGAGAGAATGTTGGGGTGAAGAGAATGGTGAGAGTAAGTGAGCTTGGGAAGGAGACTTGTATGAGGAAGTAAAAGGAGTGACTGAGTAAAGAATGGAAAAAGGTAAGAACAAAGAAATGTAAGGGGAATGGGGGAGGAATGGGATGTATTTAGGGAAGCAGTGATGGCTTGTGCAAAAGATATTTGTGGCATGAGAAGTGTGGGAGGTGGGCAGATTAGAAAGGGTAGTGAGTGGTGGGATGAAGAAGTTAGATTATTGGTGAAAGAGAAGATAAGCATTTGGACAATTTTTGCAGGAAAATAATGCAAATGACTGGGAGATGTATAAAAGAAAGAGGCAGGAGGTCAAGAGAAAGGTGCAAGAGGTGAAAAGGAGGGCAAAGGAAAGTGGGGTGAGAGAGTATCATTAAATTTTAGGGAGAATAAAAAGATGTTTCAAAGCAAACACCTGATCCACACATCCTCTACCACTTCTGAAACCACACTGCTCTTCCCCAATATCATGCTCTGTACATACCTTCACCCTCTCAATCAATACACTCCCACATAATTTCCCAGAAATGCTCAACAAACTTATACCTCTGTAATTTGAGCACTCACTTTTATCCCCTTTGCCTTTGCACAATGGCACTATGCAAGCATTCCGCCAATCCTCAGGCACCTCACCATGAGTCATACATACATTAGATAACCTTACCAACCAGTCAACAATACAGTCACCCCTTTTTTTAATAAATTCCATTGCAATACCATCCAAACCCGCTACCTTGCCGGCTTTCATCTTCCGCAAAGCTTTTACTACCTCTCCTCTGTTTACCAAATCATTTTCCCTAACCCTCTCACTTTGCACACCACCTCAACCAAAACACCCTATATCTGCCACTCTGTCATCAAACACATTCAACAAACCTTCAAAAATACCCACTCCATCTCCTTCTCACATCACCACTACTTATCACCTCCCCACTTGCCCCCTTCACTGAGGTTCCCATTTGTTCCCTTGTCTTATGCACTTTATTTACCTCCTTCCAAAACATCTTTTTATTCTTTCTAAAATTTGATGATACTCTCTTACCCCAACTCTCATTTGCCCTCTTTTTCACTTCCTGCACCCTTCCCTTGACCTCCTGCCTCTTTCTTTTATACATCTCCCACTCATTTGCATTATTTCCCTGCAAAAATTGTCCAAATGCCTCTCTGTTCTCGTTCACTAATAATCTTACTTCTTCATCCCACCACTCACTATCCTTTCTAATCTGCCCACCTCCCACACTTCTCATGCCATGTTTCCTTTGAAGAATGTATGTGAGAAATACTTAGAAAAGCAAATGGATTTGTATGTAGCATTTATGGATCTGGAGAAGGCATATGATAGAGTTGAGAGAGATGCTTTGTGGAAGGTATTAAGAACATATGGTGTGAAAAGTTTTTATCAAGGATGTAAGGCATGTGTACTTGTAGGAAGAGAGGAAAGTGATTGGTTCTCAGGGAATGTTGGTTTGCGGCAGGAGTGCGTGATGTCTCCATGGTTGCTTGATTTGTTTATGGATGGGGTTGTTAAGGAGGTGAATGCAACAGTTTTGGAAAGAGGGGCAAGTATGTAGTCTGTTGTGGATAAGAGAGCTTGGGAAGTGAGTCAGTTATTGTTCGCTAATGATACAGCGCTGGTGGCTGATTTGGGTGAGAAACTGCAGAAACTGGTGACGAGTTTGGCAAAGTGTGTGAAAGAAGAAACCTGAGAGTAAATAAGAATAAGAGCAAGGTCATTAGGTACAGTAGGGTTGCGGGCGAAAGTTCTGGGAGCATTGAAAAATGTGTGGAAGTCGAGAATGTTATCTTGGAATGCAAAAATGGGTATGTTTGAAGGAATAGTGGTTCCAACAATGTTATATGGTTGCGAGGCGTGGGCTATAGATAGAGTTGTGCGGAGGAGGGTGGATGTGCTGGAAATGAGATGTTTGAGGACAATATGTGGTGTGAGGTGGTTTGATCAAGTAAGATATGAAAGGTTAAGAGAGATGTGTGGCAATAAAAAGAGTGTGGTTGAGAGAGCAGAGGAGGGTGTTTGGAAATGGTTTGGTCACATGAAGAGAATGAGTGAGGAAAGATTGACAAAGAGGATATACATGTCAGAGGTGGAGGGAACGAGAAGTGGAAGACCAAACTGAAGCTGGAAAGAGGGAGTGAAAAAGATTTTGAGTGATTGGGGCCTGAACATGCAGGAGGGTAAAAGGCATGCAAGGAATAGAATGAATTGAAATGATGTGATATACCGGGGTCGGGGTCGACATGCTGTCAGTGGATCGAACCAGGGCATGTGAAGCGTCTGGGGTAAACCATGGGGGTTGTCATTTCATGTGTGGTGGGGTGGTGATGGGAATGAATAAGAGCAGACAATATGAATTATGTACATGTGTATATATGTATATGTCTGGGTGTGTATATATATGTATACGTTGAGATGTATAAGTATTTATATGTGCTGTGTGTGGACATGTATGTATATACATGTGTGTGTGGGTGGGTTGGGCCATTTTTTTGTCTGTTTCCCTGTGTTGCCTTGCTGGCGTGCGAGATGGCGACAAAGCATAATAAATAATCATATTTAACTGCCTTCCCCACATTAGCGATCAAACCACCTCACACCACATATTGTCCTCAAACATTTCATTTCCACCACATCCACCCTCTTCCACACAACCCTATCTGTAGCCCATGCCTCACAACCATATAACATTATTGGAACCACTATTCCTTCAAACATACTCATTTTTGCTCTCCAAGATAACATTCTCACCTTCCACACATTCTTAAATGCTCCCAGAACCTTCACCCCTCCTCCACCCTGTGACTCACTTCCAATTCCATGGTTTCATAAGCTGCTAAGTCCACTCCCGGATATCTCAAACACTTCACTTCTTCCAGGTGTTCTCCAAACTTACCTCCCAAATTAATTATTCTTCAACCCTATTGAGCCTAATATCCTTTACCCTCAACTTTCATCTTTCACACAATTTGCCAAATTCAGTCACCAACCTCTGCAGTTTCTCAACCGGATCAGCCACCAGCGCTGTATGGTCAGCGAACAACTGACTCACAATATCAAGCCCTCTCATCCACAACATACTGCATACTTGCCCCTCTCTCCAAAACTCTTGCATTTGACTCCCTAACTACCCAATCCATAAACAAATAAAACAGGCATGGAGACATCACGCACCCCTGCCACAAACCAACATTCACTGGGAACCAGTCACCTTTCTCTCTTCCAACTCGTACACATGCCTTACATCCTAGGTAAAAACTTTTCACTGCTTTTAGCACCTTACCTCTAACACCATATATTGTTAAAACCTTCCACAAAGCATCTCTATCAACCCTATCATATGCCTTCTCCAGATCCATAAATACTGCATACAAATCCATCTGTTTTTCTAAGTATTTCTCACATACATTCTTCAAAGCAAACATCTGATCCACACATGCTCTACCACTGTTGTAACCACACAGCTCTTCCCCGATCTGATGCTCTCTACATGCCTTTACCCTCTCATTTAATAATCTCCTTTACAATTTCCCAGGGGGAAATTATATGGGTTAGGGGATAGGGAAGAAAGAATTCTTCCCATGCATTCCACATGTGTCGTATAAAGCGACTAAAGGGGACGGGAGTGGGGTATGGAAACCCTTCCCTCCTACCATTCTAACTTTCTAAAAGGGGCAACAGAAGAAGGAGTCACGCAGGGAGTGCACATCCTCCTTGAAAGCTCAGACTGGGATGTCTAAATGTGTGTGGATGTAACCAAGACAAGAAAAAAGGAGAGATAGGTGGTATGTTTGAGGAAAGGAACCTGGATGTTTTGGCTCTGAGTGAAACGAAGCTCTAGAGTAAAGGGGAAGAGTGGTTTGGGAATGTCTTGGGAGTAAAATTAGGGGTTGGTGAGAGGACAAGAGCTAAGGAGGCAGCAGCACTTCTCCTGAAGCAGGAATTGTGGGAGTATGTAATAGAGTGTAAGAAAGTGGATGGAGATGAGTGATTATTGGTGCCTATGCACTTGGTCATGAGAAGAAAAAATCACAAGGGGCAAGTGTTTTGGGACCAGCTGAGTGAGTGTGTTACCAGTTTTGATGCACGAGACCAGGTTACAGTGATGGGTGATTTGAATGCATAGGTGAGTAATGTGGCAGTTGAAGGTATAATTGCTGTACATGGGGTGTTCGGTGTTGTAAATGGAAATGGTGAAGAGCTTATAGATTTGTGTGCTGAAAAATGACTGGTGACTGGGAAGACCTGGTTTAAAAAGAGATATATACATAAGTATGCATGTGTAAGTAGAAGAGATGGCCAAAGAGCGTTACTGGATTACTGATTGATATGCGTGTGAGAGAGAGACTTTTAGGTGTTGATATGCTGGGAGGGGCAACTGGAGGGATGTCTGATCATTATCTTGTGGAGGTTATGGTGAAGATTTGTAGAGGGTTTTCAAAAAAGAAGAGAGAATGCTGGGGTGAAGAGTGATGAGAGTAAGTGAGAATGAAAAGGAGACTTTTGTGAGGAAGTGCCAGGAGTGATTGAGTTCAGAATAAAAAAGAAAAAGGCAAGAGAAAATGACATAAGGGGAGTGGGGGAGGAATGGGATGTATTAAGGGAAGCAGTGATGGTTTGTGCAAAAGATACCTGTGGCATGATGAAGGTGGGAGATGGGCAGATTAGAAAGGGTAGCGAATGGTGGGATAAAGAGGTAAAATTGTTAGTGAAAGAGAATAGAGAGGCATTGGCCGATTTTTGCAGGGAAGTAGTGTGAATGACTGGGATATCTGTAAAGAAAAAAAGAGACAGGTCAAAAGAAAGGTGCAAGAGTGAAGAAGAGGGCAGATGAGAGTTGGGGTGAAAGAGTATCATTAAATCTTAGGGAGGATGAAAAATGTTTTGAAAGGAGGTAAAAAAAAGTGCATAACACAAGAGAACAAATGGGAACATCGGCAAAGGAGGCTAATATAGAGGTAGTAACAAGTAGTGGTGAAGTGAGAAGGAGATGGAGTGAGTATTTTGAAGGTCTATTGAATGTGTTTGATGAGAGAGTGGCAGATATAGGGTAAGTCCAGGTGGTGTTTGAAGTGAGAGAGTCAGGGAGAATGGTTTGGTGAACAGAGAGGAGGTAGTGAAAGCTTTGCGGAAGATGAAAGCCAGCAAGGTGGCGGGTTTGGAAGTTACCACAGTGGAATTTATCAGAAAAGGGGATGACTGTGTTGTTGACTGGTTGGTAAGGATATTCAATGTATTGTTCACTGTGAAGTGCCTGAGGATTAGCAGAATGCATGCATAGTGCCATTGTACAAAGGCAAAGGGGATAAGGTGAGAGTTCAAAATTACACAGGTATAACTAATTTTATTAAGTATTCCTGGGAAATTATATGGGAGGGTATTGATTGAGAGGGTAAAGTCATGTACAGAGCATCAGATCGGGCAAGAGCAGTGTGGGTTCACAAGTCGTAGGGAATGTGTGGATCAGGTGTTTGCTTTGAAGAAAATATTTATTTATTTATTTTGCTTTGTCACTGTCTCCCGCATCAGCGAGGTAGCGCAAGGAAACAGACGAAAGAATGGCCCAACCCACCCACATACACACGTATATACATACACGTCCACACACGCAAATATACATACCTATACATCTCAATGTATACATATATATACACACACAGACATATACATATATAAACATGTACATAATCCATACTGTCTGCCTTTATTTATTCCCATCGCCACCTTGCCACACATGGAATAACAACCCCCTCCCCCCTCATGTGTGCGAGGTAGCACTAGGAAAAGACAACAAAGGCCACATTCGTTCACACTCAGTCTCTAGCTGTCATGTAATAATGCACCGAAACCACAGCTCCCTTTCCACATCCAGGCCCCACAGAACTTTCCATGGTTTACCCCAGACGCTTCACATGCCCTGGTTCAATCCACTGACAGCACGTCAACCCCGGTATACTACATTGTTCCAATTCACTCTATTCCTTGCACGCCTTTCACCCTCCTGCATGTTCAGGCCCCGATCACACAAAATCTTTTTCACTCCATATTTCCACCTCCAATTTGGTCTCCCACTTCTCCTTGTTCCCTCCACCTCTGACACATATATCCTCTTGGTCAATCTTTCCTCACTCATTCTCTCCATGTGACCAAACCATTTCAAAACACCCTCTTCTGCTCTATTAACCACACTCTTTTTATTTCCACTCATCTCTCTTACCCTTACATTACTTACTCGATCAAACCACCTCACACCACATATTGTCCTCAAACATCTCATTTCCAGCACATCCACCCTCCTGCGCACAACTCTATCCATAGCTCATGCCTCGCAACCATACAATATTGTTGGAACCACTATTCCTTCAAACATACATACATTCTTTGAAGAATGTATGTGAGATATACTCAGAAACACAAATTGATTTGTATGTAGCATTTATGGATCTGGAGAAGGCATATAATAGAGTTGACAGAGATGCTCTGTGGAAGGTATTAAGAGTATATGGTGTGAGAGGTAAGTTTCTAGAAGCAGTGAAAAGTTTTTACCAAGGATATACGGCACGTGTATGAGTAGGAAGAGAGGAAAGTGATTGGTTCCCAGTTAAATGTTGATGCTTGATGTCTCTCCATGATTGTTTAATTTGTTTATGGATGAGGTTGTTGTGGAGACGAGTACAAGAGTTTTGGAGAGAGGGTCAAGTATGCAGTCTGTTGGAGATGAGAGGACTTGGGAAGTGAGTATTTTGTTGTTCGCCGATGATACAGTGCTGGTGGCTGATTCGGGTGAGAAACTGCAGAAGTTGGTGACTGAGTTTGGTAAAGCATGTGAGAGAAGAAAACTGAAAGTAAATGTGAATAAGAGCAAGGTTATAAGGTTCAGTAGGGTTCAATGAGGTACAAGTTAACTGGGAGGTAAGTTTGAATAGAAAAAACTGGAGGATGTGAAGTATTTTCAATATCTGGGGGCAGATTTAGCAGCAGATGGAACCATGGAAGCTGAAGTGATTCACAGGGTATGGGAGGGGGCGAAGGTTCTGGGAGCACTGAAGAATGTGTGGAAGGAGAGATTGTTATCTCGGAGAGCAAAAATGAGTAGGTTTGAAGGAATAGTGGTTCCAACAATGTTATATGGTTGCAAGGCATATAGATAGGGTTGTGCGGAGGAGGGTGGACGTGTTGGAAATGAAATGTTTGTGGACATGTTATGCGAGGTGATTTGATCAAGTAAGTAATGAAGGATAAGAGAGACATGTGGTAATAAAAAGAGCATGGTTGAGAGAGCAGAAAAGAGTGTATTGAAAAGGTTTGGTCACTTGGAGAGAATGAGTGAGGAAAGATTGAGAAACAGGATGTATGTGTCAGAGGTGGAGGGAACAAGAAGTAGGAGAGCAGGATGGAGGTGGAAGGATGGAGTAAAAAAGATTTTGAGTGATCAGGGCCTGAACATACAGGAGGGTGAAAGGCGTGCAAGGAATAGTGTGAATTGAAACGATGTGATATACCAAGGTCGACGAGCTATCAATGAATTGAACCAGGGCATGTGAAATGTCTGGGGTAAACCATGGAAAGTTTTGTGAGGCCTGGATGTGGAAAGGGAGCTGTGGTTTCGGTGCATTACACATGACAGCTACAGACTGAGTGTAAACAAATGTGGCCTTTGTTGTCTTTTACTAGCACTACCTCGCACGCGTGTGGGGGAGGGGAATGCTATTTCGTGTGTGGTGGGGTGGCGATGGGATTGGATGAAGGCAGCAAGTATGAATATGTACATGTGTATATATGTATATGTCTGTGTATGTATATGCATGTATATGTGCCTGTGTGGGCATTTATGTATATACTTGTGTATGTGAGTGAGTTGGGCCATTCCTCATCTGTTTCTTTGCACTACCTCACTAATGTTGGAGACGGCGATTAAGTATAATAAAAAATAGATAAGTATATATTTACTCATTTTATTACACTCGATCACTGCTTCCCACGCCAGCAAGGCAGCGCCAGGAAACAGACGGAGAACAGCCCAATCACTCATATACACATATATAAACATGCATACATACATATATCAACATATACATATACACACACATACACAGACAGATACATATATACACATGTACATATTTATACTTGCTTGTCTTCATTCATCCCCAGAGCTAGGGAAGAAAGAATACTTCTCATGTATTCCCTGTGTGTTGTAAAAGGCGACTGAAAGGATAAGAGCAGGGGGCTGGAAATCCTCCCTTCCAGTTTTGACTTTTCCAGATGAAGTAACAGAGAAAGGGGCCTAATGAGGATTTTCCCTATTAAGCTCAGTCCTCTGTTCTTAACACTACCTTATTAATGCAGGAAATACAAATATATATTAAAAAAATACATATATGTGCTGAGAGGGGCAGCTGGAGGGATGTCTGATCACTATCTTATGGAGGCAAAGGTGAAGACTTGTAAAGGTTTTCAGAAGAAGAGAGAAGAGTGGTGAGAGTAAGCGAGCTTAGAAAGGAGACTTCTGTGAGGAAGTACCTGGAGAGATTAAGTGTAGAATGGAAAAGGTGAGAGCAAATAATGTTAGGGGGGAGGGGGAGGAATGGAATTTTTATTTACGGAAACACAGATAGCTTGTGCAAAAGATACATGTGGCATGAGAAAGGTGGGAGATGGGCGGATTAGAAAGGGTAGTGAGTGGTGGGATGAAGAAGTAAGGTTGCTAGTGAAAGAGAAGAGAGGTGTTTGGACAATTTTTGGAGGGAAACATGCAAATGAATGGGATATGTATATAAAGTGGCAGGAGATCAACAGAAAGGTGGATGAGGTGAAAAAGAGGGCAAATAAAAGTTGGGGTGAGAGAGTATCATTATATTTAAGAGAGAATAAAAAGATGTTTTGGAAGGAAGTAAATAACGTGCATAAGACAAGAGAACAAATGGGAACATCAGTGAAGGGGGCAAATGGGGAGGTAACAACAAGTTGTGATGAAGTCAGAAGGAGATGGAGCAAGTTTTTTGAAGGTTTGTTGAATGTGTTAGATGATAGAGTGGCAGATATAGGATGTTTTGGTCGAGATGGTGTGTGAAGTGAGAGGGTCAGAGAGAATGGTTTGGTAAACATAGAAGAAGCAGTAAAAGCGTTAAGGAAGCCAGCAAGGGCAGCGGGTCTAGATGGTACTGCAGCGGAATTTATTAAAAAAGTGGGTGACTGTGTTGTTGATTGGTAGGTAAGGATATCAAAAGTATGTATGGAGCGTGGTGTAGTGCCTGAGGATTGGCAGAATGCATGCATAGTCCCAATGTATAAAGGCAAAGGGGATAAAGGTAAGTATTCAAATTAATGATACTTAAGTTTATTGAGTATTCCTGGGAAATTATGTGGGAGGGTATTGACTAAGAGGGTAAAGGCATGTACAGAGCATCAGATTGGGAAGAGCCCTGTGGTTTCAGAAATGGCAGAAGATGAGTGGATCACGTGTTTGCTTTAAAGAAACATGAAAAATACTTAGAAAACAGATGGAGTTGTATATAGCATTTATGGATCTCCATGTAGCATTAATGGATCTCCAGTCAGCATGTGACAGGAGAGATAGAGATGCTTTGTGGAAGGTTTTAAGAGTATATGGTGTGGGAGGTACGTTGCTAAAAGCAGTGAAAAGTTTTTATCGAGGATGTAAGGCATGTGTATGTGTAGGAAGAGAGGAAAGTGATTGGTTCTCAGTGAATGTAGGTTTGCGGCAGGGGTGTGTGATGTCTCCATGGTTGTTTAATTTGTTTATGGATGGGGTTGTTAGGGAGGTGAATACAAGAGTTTTGGAAAGAGGGGCAAGCATGCAGTATGTTGTGGATGAGAGAGCTTGGGAAGTGAGTCAGTTGTTGTTTGCTGATGATACAACGCTGGTGGCTGATTCATGTGAGAAACTGCAGAAGCTGGTGACTGAGTTTGGTAAAGTGTGTGAAAGAAGAAAGTTAATGTAAATGTGAATAAGAGCAAGGTTATTAGGTACAGTAGGGTTGAGGGTCAAGTCAATTGGGAGGCAAGTTTGAATGGAGAAAAACTGGAGGAAGTAAAGTGTTTTAGATATCTGGGAGTGGATCTGGCAGCGGATGGAACCATGGAAGCGGAAGTGAATCATAGGGTGGGGGAGAGGGCGAAAATCCTGGGAGCCTTGAAGAATGTGTGGAAGTCGAGAACATTATCTCGGAAAGCAAAAATGGGTATGTTTGAAGGAATAGTGGTTCCAACAATGTTGTATAGTTGTGAGGCATGGGCTATGGATAGAGTTGTCACAGGAGGGTGGATGTGCTGGAAATGAGATGTTTGAGGACAATGTGTGGTGTGAGGTGGTTTGATCGAGTAAGTAATGTAAGGGTAAGAGAGATGTGTGGAAATAAAAAGAGCGTGGTTGAGAGAGCAGAAGAGGGTGTTTTGAAATGGTTTGGGCACATGGAGAGAATGAGTGAGAAAAGATTGACCAAGAGGATATATGTGTCGGAGGTGGAGGGAATGAGGAGAAGTGGGAGACCAAATTGGAGGTGGAAAGATGGAGTGAAAAAGATTTTTAGTGATCGGGGCCTGAACATGCAGGAGGGTGAAAGGCGGGAAAGGAATAGAGTGAATTGGATTGATGTGGTATACCGGGGTTGACGTGCTGGCAGTGGATTGAAGCAGGGCATGTGAAGCGTCTGGGGTAAACCATGGAAAGTTCTGTGGGGCCTGGATGTGGAAAGGGAGCTGTGGTTTCGGGCATTATTGCATGACAGCTAGAGACTGAGTGTGAACGAATGGGGCCTTTGTTGTCTTTTCTTAGCGCTACCTTGCACACATGAGGGGGGAGGGGGATGTTATTCCATGTGTGGCGAGGTTGCGATGGGAATGAATAAAGGCAGACAGTGTGAATTGTGTGCATGGGTATATATGTATGTGTCTGTGTGTGTATATATATGTGTACATTGAGATGTATAGGTATGTATATTTGCGTGTGTGGACGTGTATGTATATACATGTGTATGGGGGTGGGTTGGGCCATTTCTTTTGTCTGTTTCCTTTCGCTACCTCGCAAACGTGGGAGACAGCGACAAAGCAAAATAAATAAATAAATAGAATATATATTTTCCCTGGGGATAGGGGAGAAAGAATACTTCCCATGTATTCCCTGCGTGTCGTACAAGGCGACTAAAAGGGAAGGGATGGGGGGCTGGAAATCCTCCCCTCTCAGTTTTTTTTAATTTTCCAAAAGACGGAACAGAGAAGGGGGCCAGGTGAGGATATTCCCTCAAAGGTCCAATCCTCTGTTCTTCATGCTACCTTGCTAATGCGGGAAATGGCAAATAGTATGAAAAAAAAATGGATGTGTTGAAAATAAAATGGTTGAGGACAATATGGGGTGTGAGGTGATTTGATCAAGTAAATAATGAAAGGGTGGGAGAGGTGTGTGGTAGTAGAAGTGTGGTTTTGGGAGCAGAAGAGGGTGTGTTGAAATGATCTGGACACATGGAGAGAATGAGTGAGAAGGGGTTGACAAAGATGGTGAGTGTATCAAAGGTGGAGGGAACAAGGAGAATTGGGAGACCAAATTGGAGATGGAAGGATGGACTGAAGGAGATTCTGAGCGATCAGGGCCTGGACATACAGGAGGGTGAAGGGTTTGCAGGGAAGAGAGTGAATTGGAGCAATTTGGTGTACCAGGGTCGATGTGCTGTAAATGGATTGAGACAGTGCATAGGAAGCATCTGGGGCAGTTCATGGAAAGGTCTCTGGAGGAAGGATGTGAAAGGAAGCTGTGGTTTCAGTGCATTACATTACATTATATGGGAGGGTACTGAATGAGAAGGTAAAGGCATGTACAGAGCATCAGACTGGGGAAGAGCAGTGTGGTTTCAGAAGTGGTAGAGGATGTGTGGATCAGGTGTTTGTTTTGAAGAATATATGTGAGAAATACTTAAAAAAAGTTGGATTTGCATGTAGCATTTATGGATCTCGAGAAGGCACATGATAGGGTTGATAGAGAAGTTTTGTGGAAGGTTTTAAGAGTACATGGTGAGGGAGGTAAGCTGCTAGAAGCATGTAAGGATGTAAGACATGCATGGGTAGGAAGAAAGGAAAGTGATTGGTTCCCAGTGAATGTTGGTCTGCAGCAGTGATGCGTGATGTATCCATGGGTGTTAATTTGTTTATGGATGGGGTGGTTAGGGAGGTAAATGCAACAGATTTGGAAAGAGGGGCAAGTATGCAGACTGTTGTAGATGAGAGGGCTTGGAAAGCGAGTCAGTTGTTATTCAATGATCCTACAGCGCTGGTGGCCGATTTGGGGGAGAAACTGCATAGGTTGGTGACTGAGTTTGGTAAAGCATGTGAAAGAAGAAAGTTGGGAGTAAATGTAAATAAGAGCAAGGTTATCAGGTTCAGTATGGCTGAGAGACAAGCTAACTGGGAGGTAAATTTGAAAGGAGAAAAGCTGGAGGAAGTGAAGTGTTTTAGATATCTGGGAGTGGATTTAGCAGCAGATGGAACCATGGAAGCAGAATTGAGTCACAGGGTGGGGGAGGGGTCAAAGGTTCTTGGAGTGTTGGAGAATGAGTGGAAGGCGAGAACGTTATCTTGGAGAGCAAAAATGGGTATGTTTGAAAGAATAGTGGTTACTACAATGTCATATGGATGTGAGGCATGGGCTACAGATAGGATTGTGCAGATGAGAGTGGATGCGTTGGAAATGAAATGTTTGCAGACAATATGTGGTGTGAGGTGGTTTGATCGTTTATGTAATGAAAGGGTAAGAGATATGTGGTAATAAAGACAGTGGATGATAGAGCAGAAGAGGGTGTATTGAAATGGTTTGGACACATGGAGAGAATGAGTGAGAAAATATTGACATAGATGATATATGTGTCAGAGGTAAAGGGAAGAAGGAGAAGAGGGAGACCAAATTAAAAGTGGAAGGATGGAGTGAAAAAGATTTTGAGTGATCAGGGCCCAAACATAAAGGAGAGGGAGAGACGTGCAAGGAATAGTGGACTGGAACAATCTGGTATACGAGGGTCGATGTGCTGTCAATGGACTGAACCAAGGTATGTGAAGCATCTGGGTTAAACCATAGACAGGTCTGTGGGGTCTGGATGTGGATAGGGAGCTGTCGTATCGGTGCATTACAAATGACAGCTAGAGACTGAGTGTGAAGGAATGTGGCCTGGTGCTACCTCATGGGAGCGGGGGTAGTGATGCTATTTCCTGTGTGGCACAGTAGTGACATGAACAGATGAAGGCAAACAAGTATAAGTATGTTCATGTGTAGATATGTTTGTGTCTGTGCACGTGTAAGTTATTTTTCTGTTTGTCATACTTAACTGCTGTCTCCTGCATTAGCGAGGTAGCGCATGGAAACAGACAAGGAATGGTCCAACCCACCCACATACGCATGTATATATATACATAAACACCCACACCTCCACATAAACATACATATACATACATATATATACATATATAGACATGTACATATTCATACTTGCTGCTTTCATCCATTCCCGTCGCCACCTTGCCAAACATGAAATAACATTCAAGGTAGTGCCAGGAAAAGACATGTTGATATGTATATGTTTTTTTTTTTTTTTTTTTTGTCGCTGTCTCCCGCATCGTTTGCGAGGTAGCGCAAGGAAACAGACGAAAGAAATGGCCCAACCCACCCCCATACACATGTATATACATACGTCCACACATGCAAATATACATACCTACACAGCTTTCCATGGTTTACCCCAGATGCTTCACATGCCTTGATTCAATCCACTGACAGCACGTCAACCCCGGTATACCACATCGCTCCAATTCACTCTATTCCTTGCCCTCCTTTCACCCTCCTGCATGTTCAGGCCCCGATCACACAAAATCTTTTTCACTCCATCTTTCCACCTCCAATTTGGTCTCCCTCTTCTCCTCGTTCCCTCCACCTCCGACACATATATTCTCTTGGTCAATCTTTCCTCACTCATTCTCTCCATGTGCCCGAACCATTTCAAAACACCCTCTTCTGCTCTCTCAACCACGCTCTTTTTATTTCCACACATCTCTCTTACCCTTCCGTTACTTACTCGATCAAACCACCTCACACCACACATTGTCCTCAAACATCTCATTTCCAGCACATCCATCCTCCTGCGCACAACTCTATCCATAGCCCAGGCCTCGCAACCATACAACATTGTTGGAACCACTATTCCTTCAAACATACCCATTTTTGCTTTCCGAGATAATGTTCTCGACTTCCACACATTCTTCAAGGCTCCCAGAATTTTCGCCCCCTCCCCCACCCTATGATCCACTTCCGCTTCCATGGTTCCATCCACTGCCAGATCCACTCCCAGATATCTAAAACACTTCACTTCCTCCAGTTTTTCCCCATTCAAACTTGCCTCCCAATTGACTTGACCCTCAACCCTACTGTACCTAATAACCTTGCTCTTATTCACATTTACTCTTAACTTTCTTCTTTCACACACTTTACCAAACTCAGTCACCAGCTTCTGCAGTTTCTCACATGAATCAGCCACCAGCACTGTATCATCAGCGAACAACAACTGACTCACTTCCCAAGCTCTCTCATCCCCAACAGACTTCATACTTGCCCCTCTTTCCAAAACTCTTGCATTCACCTCCCTAACAACCCCATCCATAAACAAATTAAACAACCATGGAGACATCACACACCCCTGCCGCAAACCTACATTCACTGAGAACCAATCACTTTCCTCTCTTCCTACACGTACACATGCCTTACATCCTCGATAAAAACTTTTCACTGCTTCTAACAACTTACCTCCCACACCATATATTCTTAATACCTTCCCACAGAGCATCTCTATCAACTCTATCATATGCCTTCTCCAGATCCATAAATGCTACATACAAATCCATTTGCTTTTCTAAGTGTTTCTCACATACATTCTTCAAAGCAAACACCTGATCCACACATCCTCTACCACTTCTGAAACCACACTGCTCTTCCCCAATCTGATGCTCTGTACATGCCTTCACCCTCTCAATCAATATCCTCCCATATAATTTACCAGGAATACTCAACAAACTTATACCTCTGTAATTTGAGCACTCACTCTTATCCCCTTTGCCTTTGTACAATGGCACTATGCACGCATTCCGCCAATCCTCAGGCACCTCACCATGAGTCATACATACATTAAATAACCTTACCAACCAGTCAACAATACAGTCACCCCCTTTTTTTAATAAATTCCACTGCAATACCATCCAAACCTGCTGCCTTGCCGGCTTTCATCTTCCGCAAAGCTTTTACTACCTCTTCTCTGTTTACCAAATCATTTTCCCTAACCTTCTCACTTTGCACACCACCTCGACCAAAACACCCTATATCTGCCACTCTATCATCAAACACATTCAACAAACCTTCAAAATACTCACTCCATCTCCTTCTCACATCACCACTACTTGTTATCACCTCCCCATTTGCGCCCTTCACTGAAGTTCCCATTTGCTCCCTTGTCTTACGCACTTTATTTACCTCCTTCCAGAACATCTTTTTATTCTCCCTAAAATTTAATGATACTCTCTCACCCCAAATCTCATTTGCCCTTTTTTTCACCTCTTGCACCTTTCTCTTGACCTCCTGTCTCTTTCTTTTATACATCTCCCACTCAATTTCATTTTTTCCCTGCAAAAATCGTCCTAATGCCTCTCTCTTCTCTTTCTCTAATACTCTTACTTCTTCATCCCACCATTCACTACCCTTTCTAATCAACCCACCTCCCACTCTTCTCATGCCACAAGCATCTTTTGCGCAATCCATCACTGATTCCCTAAATACATCACATTCCTCCCCCACTCCCCTTACTTCCATTGTTCTCACCTTTTTCCATTCTGTACTCAGTCTCTCCTGGTACTTCCTCACACAAGTCTCCTTCCCAAGCTCACTTACTTTCACCACCCTCTTCACCCCAACATTCACTCTTCTTTTCTGAAAACCCATACAAATCTTCACCTTAGCCTCCACAAGATAATGTTTTGTTTCTTGCATTTTTCATGTGTATATATATGTATGTGTGTGTGTGTGTATATGTGCGTATGTATGTGTGTGTGTATGTGTGTATATATATATATATATATATATATATATATATATAGAGTTGATAGAGATGCTCTGTGGAAGGTATTAAGAATATATGGTGTGGGAGGCAAGTTGTTAGAAGCAGTGAAAAGTTTTTATCGAGGATGTAAGGCATGTGTACGTGTAGGAAGAGAGGAAAGTGATTGGTTCTCAGTGAATGTAGGTTTGCGGCAGGGGTGTGTGATGTCTCCATGGTTGTTTAATTTGTTTATGGATGGGGTTGTTAGGGAGGTAAATGCAAGAGTTTTGGAAAGAGGGGCAAGTATGAAGTCTGTTGGGGATGAGAGAGCTTGGGAAGTGAGTCAGTTGTTGTTCGCTGATGATACAGCGCTGGTGGCGGATTCATGTGAGAAACTGCAGAAGCTGGTGACGGAGTTTGGTAAAGTGTGTGGAAGAAGAAAGTTAAGAGTAAATGTCAATAAGAGCAAGGTTATTAGGTACAGTAGGGTTGAGGGTCAAGTCAATTGGGAGGTGAGTTTGAATGGTGAGAGGCTGGAGGAAGTGAAGTGTTTTAGATATCTGGGAGTGGATCTGTCAGCGGATGGAACCATGGAAGCGGAAGTGGATCATAGGGTGGGGGAGGGGGCGAAAATTTTGGGAGCCTTGAAAAATGTGTGGAAGTCGAGAACATTATCCCGGAAAGCAAAAATGGGTATGTTTGAAGGAATAGTAGTTCCAACAATGTTGTATGGTTGCGAGGCGTGGGCTATGGATAGAGTTGTGCGCAGGAGGATGGATGTGCTGGAAATGAGATGTTTGAGGACAATGTGTGGTGTGAGGTGGTTTGATCGAGTAAGCAACGTAAGGGTAAGAGAGATGTGTGGAAATAAAAAGAGCGTGGTTGAGAGAGCAGAAGAGGGTGTTTTGAAATGGTTTGGGCACATGGAGAGAATGAGTGAGGAAAGATTGACCAAGAGGATATATGTGTCGGAGGTGGAGGGAACGAGGAGAAGAGGGAGACCAAATTGGAGGTGGAAAGATGGAGTGAAAAGGATTTTGTGTGATCGGGGCCTGAACATGCAGGAGGGTGAAAGGAGGGCAAGGAATAGAGTGAATTGGAGCGATGTGGTATACAGGGGTTGACGTGCTGTCAGTGGATTGAATCAAGGCATGTGAAGCGTCTGGGGTAAACCATGGAAGGCTGTGTAGGTATGTATATTTGCGTGTGTGGACGTGTGTATGTACATGTGTATGGGGGGGGTTGGGCCATTTCTTTCGTCTGTTTCCTTGCGCTACCTCGCAAACGCGGGAGACAGCGACAAAGTATAAAAAAAAAAAAAAAAAAAAAAAAAAAAAATATATATATATATATTATCCCTGGGGATAGGGGTGAAAGAATACTTCCCACGCATTCCTTGCGTGTCGTAGAAAGCGACTAGAGGGGACGGGAGCGGGGGGCCAGAAATCCTCCCCTCCTTGTATTTTTTTTAACTTTCTAAAATGGGAAACAGAAGAAGGAGTCACGCGGGGAGTGCTCATCCTCCTCGAAGGCTCAGATTGGGGTGCCTAAATGTGTGTGGATGTAACCAAGATATGAAAAAAGGAGAGATAGGTAGTATGTTTGAGGAAAGGAACCTGGATGTTTTGGCTCTGAGTGAAACGAAGCTCAAGGGTAAAGGGGAAGAGTGGTTTGGGAATGTCTTGGGAGTAAAGTCAGGGGTTAATGAAGACAAGAGCAAGGGAAGGAGTAGCAATACTCCTGAAACAGGAGTTGTGGGAGTATGTGATAGAATGTAAGAAAGTAAATTCTCGATTAATATGGGTAAAACTGAAAGTTGGTGGAGAGAGATGGGTGATTATTGGTGCATATGCACCTGGGCATGAGAAGAAAGATCATGAGAGGCAAGTGTTTTGGGAGCAGCTGAATGAGTGTGTTAGTGGTTTTGATGCACGAGACCGGTTTATAGTGATGGGTGATTTGAATGCAAAGGTGAGTAATGTGGCAGTTGAGGGAATAATTGGTATACATGGGGTGTTCAGTGTTGTAAATGGAAATGGTGAAGAGCTTGTAGATTTATGTGCTGAAAAAGGACTGATGATTGGGAATACCTGGTTTAAAAAGCGAGATATACATAAGTATACTTATGTAAGTAGGAGAGATGGCCAGAGAGCGTTATTGGATTACGTGTTAATTGACAGGCGCGCGAAAGAGAGACTTTTGGATGTTAATGTGCTGAGAGGTGCAACTGGAGGGATGTCTGATCATTATCATGTATATGTATGTATATATGAATGTATGGCCATTAATGCATGGAATGAACCAGGGCATGTGAAGAGTATGGGGTAAACCATGGAAAGATATGTGGGGCCTGGATGTGCAAAGGGAGCTTTGGTTCGGTGCATTACACATGACAACTAGAGACTGAGTGTGAGCTAATGTGGCCTATTTATTGTCTTTTTCTGGAGGTAAGTCACTGTAAGGGGAGGGACAGGCTATTTCCTATGTGGCAGGTAGTGACTGGAAGAGACGAAAGCAGCAAGTATTAATATAAGGGGAAACTGAAGGAGTCACGTGGGGAGTGCTCATCCTCCTCGAAGGCTCCGATTGGGGTGTCTAAATGTGTGTGGATGTAACCAAGATGAGAAAAAAGGAGAGATAGGTAGTATGTTTGAGGAAAGGAACCTGGGTGTTTTGGTGCTGATTGAAACGAAGCTCAAGGGTAAAGGGAAAGAGTGGTGTGGGAATGTCTTGGGAGTAAAGTCAGGGGTTAGTGAGAGGACAAGAGCAAGAGGAGTAGCACTACTCCTGAAACAGGAGTGATGGTAGTATGTGAGAGAGTGTAAGAAAGTAAACTCTAGACTGATATGGGTAAAACTGAAAGTGGATGGAGAGAGATGGATGATTATTGGTGCATATGCACCTGGCGATGAGAAGAAAGATTGTGAAAGGCAAGTGTTTTGGGAGCAGCTGAGTGAGTGAGTGTGTTAGTAGCTTTGATGCACGAGACCAGGTTATAGTGATGGGTAACCTGAATGCAAAGGTGAGTAATGAGGCAGTTGAGGGAATAATTGGCATACATGGGGTATTCAGTATTGTAAATAGAAATGGTGAAGAGCTTGTATATTTATGTGCTGAAAAAGAACTGGTGATTGAGAATACCTGGTTTAAATAGAGAGGTATACATAAGTATACGTATGTAAGTAGGAGAGATGGCCAAAGCGCTATATGATTACGTGTTAATTGATAGGCATGCGAAATAGAGACTTTTGGATGTTAATGTGCTGAAAGGTGCATCTGGAGGGATTTTTTTTTTTTTTTTTTTTTTTTTTTTTTTTTTTTTTATACTTTGTCGCTGTCTCCCGCGTATTGCGAGGTAGCGCAAGGAAACAGACGAAAGAAATGGCCCAACCCCCCCCATACACATGTACATACACACGTCCACACACACAAATATACATACCTACACAGCTTTCCATGGTTTACCCCGGACGCTTCACATGCCTTGATTCAATCCACTGACAGCACGTCAACCCCTGTATACCACATCGCTCCAATTCACTCTATTCCTTGCCCTCCTTTCACCCTCCTGCATGTTCAGGCCCCGATCACACAAAATCTTTTTCACTCCATCTTTCCACCTCCAATTTGGTCTCCCTCTTCTCCTCGTTCCCTCCACCTCCGACACATATATCCTCTTGGTCAATCTTTCCTCACTCATTCTCTCCATGTGCCCAAACCATTTTAAAACACTCTCTTCTGCTCTCTCAACCACGCTCTTTTTATTTCCACACCTCTCTCTTACCCTTACGTTACTTACTCGATCAAACCACCTCACACCACACATTGTCCTCAAACATCTCATTTCCAGCACATCCATCCTCCTGCGCACAACTCTATCCATAGCCCACGCCTCGCAACCATACAACATTGTTGGAACTACTATTCCTTCAAACATACCCATTTTTGCTTTCCGGGATAATGTTCTCGACTTCCACACATTTTTCAAGGCTCCCAAAATTTTCGCCCCCTCCCCCACCCTATGATCCACTTCCGCTTCCATGGTTCCATCCACTGACAGATCCACTCCCAGATATCTAAAACACTTCACTTCCTCCAGTTTTTCACCATTCAAACTCACCTCCCAATTGACTTGACCCTCAGCCCTACTGTACCTAATAACCTTGCTCTTATTGACATTTACTCTTAACTTTCTTCTTCCACACACTTTACCAAACTCCGTCACCAGCTTCTGCAGTTTCTCACATGAATCCGCCACCAGCGCTGTATCATCAGCGAACAACAACTGACTCACTTCCCAAGCTCTCTCATCCCCAACAGACTTCATACTTGCCCCTCTTTCCAAGACTCTTGCATTTACCTCCCTAACAACCCCATCCATAAACAAATTAAACAACTGGAGGGATGTCTGATCATTATCTTCTGGAGGCGAAGGTGAAGATTTGTAGAGGTTTTCAGAAAAGAAGAGAGAATATTGGGGTGAAGAGAGTGGTGAGAGTAAGTGAGCTTCAGAAGGAGACTTGTGAGGAAGTACCTGGAGAGACTGAGTACAGACTGGAAAAAGGTGAGAACAAAGGAGGTAAGGAGAGTGGGGGAGGAATGGGATTTATTTAGGGAAGCAGTGATGGCTTGCCCAAAAGATGCTTGTGGCATGAGAAGCATGGGAGGTGGGCAGATTAGAAAGGGTTATGAGTGGTGGGATGAAAAAGTTAGATTATTAGTGAAAGAGAAGAGAGAAGCATTTGGATGATTTTGCAGGGAAATAATGCAAATGACTGGGAGATGTATAAAAGAGGCATGAGGTCAAGAGAAGGGTGCAAGAAGTGAAAAAAAGGGCAAATGAGATTTGGGGTGAGAGAGTATCATTAGATTTTAGGGAGTATAAAAAGAAGAAAGTTAAGAGTAAATGTGAATAAGAGCAAGGTTATTAGGTACAGTAGGGTTTAGGGTCAAGTCAATTGGGAGGTAAGTTTGAATGGAGAAAAACTAGAGGAAGTAAAGTGTTTTAGATATCTGGGAGTGGATCTGGCAGCAGATGGAACCATGGAAGCGGAAGTGAATCATAGGGTGGGGGAGGGGGCGAAAATCCTGGGAGCCTTGAAGAATGTGTGGAAGTCGAGAACATCATCTCGGAAAGCAAAAATGGGTATGTTTGAAGGAATAGTGGCTCCAACAATGTTGTATGGTTGCGAGGCGTGGGCTATGGATAGAGTTGTGCGCAGGAGGGTGGATGTGCTGGAAATGATATGTTTGAGGACAATGTGTGGTGTGAGGTGGTTTGATCGAGTAAGTAATGTAAGGGTAAGAGAGATGTGTGGAAATAAAAAGAGCGTGGTTGAGAGAGCAGAAGAGGGTGTTTTGAAATGGTTTGGGCACATGGAGAGAATGAGTGAGGAAAGATTGACCAAGAGGATATATGTGTCGGAGGTGGAGGGAACGAGGAGAAGTGGGAGACCAAATTGGAGGTGGAAAGATGGAGTGAAAAAGATTTTGAGTGATCGGGGCCTGAACATGCAGGAGGGTGAAAGGCGGGCAAGGAATAGAGTGAATTGGATCGATGTGGTATACTGAGGTTGACGTGCTGTCAGTGGATTGAATCAGGGCACGTGAAGCGTCTGGGGTAAACCATGGAAAGTTGTGTGGGGCCTGGATGTGGAAAAGGAGTTGTGGTTTCGGGCATTATTTCGTGACAGCTGGAGACTGAGTTTGAACGAATGGGGCCTTTGTTGTCTTTTCCTAGTGCTACCTCGCACACATGAGGGGGGAGGGGGATGATATTCCATGTGTGGCGAGGTGGCGATGGGAATGAATAGGGGTAGGCAGTGTGAATTGTGTGCATGGGTATATATGTATGTGTCTGTGTGTGTATATATATGTGTACATTGAGATGTATAGGTATGTATATTTGTGTGTGTGGGCGTGTGTGTGTGTACATTGTGTATGGGGGTGGGTTGTGCCATTTCTTTCGTCTGTTTCCTTGTGCTACCTTGCAAACGTGGGAGACAGCGACAAAGCAAAATAATAATAATATATAAATAAAAAGGTGGAAGGTATTAAGAATATATGGTGTGGGAGGCAAGTTGTTAGAAGCTGTGAAAAGTTTTTATCGAGGATGTAAGGCATGTGTACGTGTAGGAAGAGAGGAAAGTGATTGGTTCTCAGTGAGTGTAGGTTTGCGGCAGGGGTGTGTGATGTCTCCATGGTTGTTTAATTTGTTTATGGATGGGGTTGTTAGGGAGGTGAATGCAAGAGTTTTGGAAAAAGGGGCAAGTATGAAGTCTGTTGGGGATGAGAGAGCTTGGGAAGTGAGTCAGTTGTTGTTCGCTGACGATACAGCGCTGGTGGCTGATTCATGTGAGAAACTGCAGAAGCTGGTGACTGAGTTTGGTAAAGTGTGTGAAAGAAGAAAGTTAAGAGTAAATGTGAATAAGAGCAAGGTTATTAGGTACAGTAGGGTTGAGGGTCAAGTCAATTGGGAGGTGAGTTTGAATGGAGAAAAACTGGAGGAAGTGAAGTGTTTTAGATATCTGGGAGTGGATCTGGCAGTGGATGGAACCATGGAAGTGGAAGTGGATCATAGGGTGGGGGAGGGGGCGAAAATTCTGGGAGCCTTGAAGAATGTGTGGAAGTCGAGAACATCATCTCGGAAAGCAAAAATGGGTATGTTTGAAGGAATAGTGGTTCCAACAATGTTGTATGGTTGCGAGGCGTGGGCTATGGACAGAGTTGTGCGCAGGAGGATGGATGTGCTGGAAATGAGATGTTTGAGGACAATGTGTGGTGTGAGGTGGTTTGATCGAGTAAGTAACGTAAGGGTAAGAGAGATGTGTGGAAATAAAAAGAGCGTGGTTGAGAGAGCAGAAGAGGGTGTTTTGAAATGGTTTGGGCACATGGAGAGAATGAGTGAGGAAAGATTGACCAAGAGGATATATGTGTCGGAGGTGGAGGGAACGAGGAGAAGAGGGAGACCAAATTGGAGGTGGAGGGATGGAGTGAAAAAGATTTTGTGTGATCGGGGCCTGAACATGCAGGAGGGTGAAAGGAGGGCAAGGAATAGAGTGAATTGGAGCGATGTGGTATACCGGGGTTGACGTGCTGTCAGTGGATTGAATCAAGGCATGTGAAACGTCTGGGGTAAACCATGGAAAGCTGTGTAGGTATGTATATTTGCGTGTGTGGACGTATGTATATACATGTGTATGGGGGTGGGTTGGGCCATTTCTTTCGTCTGTTTCCTTGCACTACCTCGCAAACGCGGGAGACAGCGACAAAGCAAAAAAAAAAAAAAAATATAAATAAAAAGATGTTTTGGAAGGAGGTATATATAGTGTGTAAGACAAGGAAACAAATGGGAACATCAGTGAAGGGGATAATGGGGAGATGATTAGTGGTGATGTGAGAAGGAGATGAAGTGAGTATTTTGAAGGTTTGTTGATTGTGTTAAATGATAGAGTGGTAGATATGTGGTGTTTTGGTCCAGGTGGTGTGCGAAGTGAGAGGGTTAGGGAGAATGATTTGGTAAACAGAGAAGTAGTAGTGAGAGCTTTGCAGAAGATGAAAGCCAGGAAGGCAGCGGTTTTGGATGGTATTGCAGTGGAATTTATTAAAGAAGGGGTGGACTGTGTTGTTGACTGGTTGGTGAGGATATTCAATATAAGTATTTTAAGGTGGCAGAATAATGCACAGGATTTTAAGTTCCTGGCATGAAAATTTCTTTTCATAGAATTAATGGCAACATGAAGGCATTTAGGATTTCAAGACAGCCTCTCCACTAATAGCGCAGCTAATTTTCTTCCACAATGATACCATAATCATTCTAATTGTAATTACCTCATTAGTAGGCTACATGATAGCATCGTTATCATTTAACGTTTTAACTAACCGATTTTTACTTGAAAATGAAACAATTGAGATGACCTGACTATTTTACCAGCAATTATCTTAGTAATCATTGCACTTCCATCTCTTCGACTACTTTATCTCCTAGATGACGTAAACTCACCCAGGTTAACTATTAAGACCGTAGGTCATCAATGGTATTGAAGATACAAATATTCCATCTTCACAGTAGTAGAATTTGACTCTTATATGACCCCCTCTAATGACTTAGAACAATTTGGATATCATCTTCTCGATGTAGATAACCGAATGGAAAATCCTATGGATAAACAATCCCTGGGGATAGGGGATTAAGAATACTTCCCACGTATTCCCTGCGTGTCGTAGAAGGCGACTAAAAGGGGAGGGAGCGGGGGGCTGGAAATCCTCCCCTCTCGGTTTTTTTTTTTTAATTTTCCAAAAGAAGGAACAGAGAATTGGGCCAGGTGAGGGTATTCCCTCAAAGGCCCAGTCCTCTGTTCTTAACGCTACCTTGCTAATGCGGGAAATGGCGAATAGTTTGAAAAAAAAAAAAAAAAAAAAAAAAAACTCGAGTTTTAGTAACCACAGCTGATGTAATTCATTCACGAGCAGTTCCGTCTTCAGGAGTAAAAACAGATGCTGTACCTGTAAGCTTCATAGTTTCATGACCAGGTTTATTCTTTGGTCAATGTTCAGAGATTTGCGGAGCCAATCATAGATTTATAACTTCAGTAGTTAAATCAATTTCAACCAATTCACTCTCATCATGAGTAGCAACTTCAAGAGAAAATTCACCTGATGACTGATAAAAGTGTAGGTCTTTTAAACCTATTATGGTACCTAGATAACTCAGATGATTAAGATACCAAAAAATTAGTTAAATTATAATGCAAGTTTGTCAAGATTGAGTAGTCCTAAGGACATTTTTCTATGCTGCAAATAAGACCTCTAATATGATTAAACTTATTTATGATATTCATTTTTAGTTTAGCTCTGTTTACTGTCCTTCATTATTTCATTTTTCCAGCCAAAAAAACTTATATTTTTCCTGAGCAACCAAAAAAATTTGAAAATTGAAAATGATAATTAGACTATTTTCTATCTTTGGACCTTTTAGTTTATTTTCGATTCCTTTAGACTGATTATCCACATTTATTGGAATTCTATTTTTGCCAATATCCTATTGAGCTTCGCCTTCTCGATGATTAGGTATTTGATCAGAATTGAGGCAGACTTTCCACAACAAATTAAAGTCATTATTACTGAATTCACTCATTGCAGTCACACTAATCATAACTTCGCTTTTTAGATTGGTTGTATTTAAAAATTCTTTAGGCCTCTTGCCTTATATCTTCACCAGATCAGGTCACATGGCTATAACTCTCTCATTAACACCTCCAATTTGAGTAACTTTAATGGTTTATGGTTGGTTTAAACATACTCAACATAAATTTCCCATTTAGTACCTCAGGGAACACCAAGAATTCTAATACCTTTCATAACTGTAACTGAATCTATCAGAAACAATTTGGCCATGAACTATAGCAATTTGATTGGCAGCTAGCATAATTGCTGCCCCTCTTCTACTAACTCTCTTAGGACAATCCAGCCCTCATATAGATTCATCAACTCCTCCTATTAGAATGAGCTATTGTAGTTATCCAATCCTACGTATTGACCGTTCTAGGAACTCTCTATACAAGAGAAATCAACTAATGCCATCTTCTCACAGATTCCACTCTTTTTTTCTTTTTTCTTTTAAACTATTCGCCATTTCCCGCGTTAGCAAGGTAGCGTTAAGAACAGAGGACTGGGCCTCTGAGGGAATATCCTCACCTGGCCCCCTTCTCTGTTCCTTCTTTTGGAAAATTAAAAAAAAACAAGAGGGGAGGATTTCCAGCCCCCCGCTCCCTCCCCTTTTAGTCGCCTTCTACGACATCCCCTATCCCCAGGGATAAGATAAGATTCCACTCTTATCACTTAGTAAACAAAAGACCATGACCACTAACTGGATCTATTAGAGCAATAATACTACTGAGTTAGTAAAATGATGTCAAGAAACTGATATCAGACTTCTCTTATAGGAGTAATTAGAACTATGCTAACAATTCAATGATGACGAGATGTTAGCCGAGAGGCCATTTATCAGGGTTTACACACATCAGTAGTTAGAAAAGACCTTCGATGAGGTATAATTTCATTTACTGCATCAGAGGTTTTATTTTTCTTTTCATTTTTTTGAGCTTTTTTCATACAAAATTATGCCCTACAATTGATATTGGAACCTCCTGACTGCTAGCTGGAATCCAGCCATATAACCCATTCCAGATCCCTGTTCTAAATACACCTATCTTAATTTCATCCGGAGCAACAGTAACATGAGCCCATTATTCTATCATAGAGTCTAAACACTTGGAAGCGATTCAAAGACTTTTCTTAACGATTCTATTAGGAACCTACTTTACTGCCCTTCAAGCATTAGAATATTTTGAAGCCACTTTCACTATTGCCGATTCAGCTTATGGTTCTACTTTTTTTGTAGCAACTGGATTACATGGTCTCCATGTAATCATTGGAACATTATTTTGAAGAGTCTGCTTATATCGGCTTTACATGTGCCACTTCTCATGTAATAATCATTTTGGATTTGAAGCTGCTGCATACTGACATTTCATCGATGTAGTTTGATTAATCCTTTATGTGTGCATCTACTGACAAGGGGGATAAACTTTTTAGTATACTAAGTACCTCCTCCTTCCAAGTGGAAATTCTAAACTAATTTAGAAAAGGCATGTACAGAGCATCAGATTGGGGAAGAGCAGTGTTGTTTCAAAAGTGGTAGAGGAGGTGTAGATCAGGTGTTTGTTTTGAAAAATGTATGTGAGAAATACTTAGAAGAACAAATGGATTTGTATGTAGCATTTATGAATCTGGAGAAGGCATATGATAGAGTTGATAGAGATCCTCTGTGGAAGTTATTAAAAATATATGGTGTGGGAAGCAACTTGTTAGAGCAGTGAAAAGTTTTTATCGAGGATGTAAGGCATGTGTATGAGTAGGAAGAGAGGAAAGTGATTGGTTCTCAGTGAATGTTGGTTTATGGCAGAAGTGTGTGATGTCTCCATGGTTGTTTAATTTGTTTATGGATGGGGTTGTTAGGGAGGTGAATGCAAGAGTTTTGGAAAGAGGGGCAAGTATGCAGTCTGTTGTGAATGAGAGAGCTTGGGAAGTGAGTCAGTTGTTGTTCGCTGATGATACAGCGCTGGTGGCTGATTTGGATGAGAAACTGCAGAAGCTGGTGACTGAGTCTGGTAAAGTATATGAGAGAAAAAAGCTGGAAGTAAATGTGAATAAGAGTAAGGTTATAAGGTTCAGTAGGGTTGAGGTACAAGTTAACTGGGAGGTAAGTTTGAATAGAAAAAACTGGAGGACGTGAAGTATTTTACATATTTGGGTGCAGATTTAGCAGCAGATGGAACCGTGGAAGCTGAAGTGATTCACAGGGTATGGGAGGGGACGAAGGTTCTGGGAGCACTGAAGAATGTGTGGAAGGAGAGATCGTTATCTCGGAGCAAAAATGAGTGGGTTTGCAAGGCATGTAGATAGGGTTGTGCAGAGGAGGGTGGACGTGTTGGAAATGAAATGTTTGAGGACATGCTATGTGAGGTATTTTGATGAAATAAGTAATGAAGGATAAGAGAGATGTGTGGTAATAAGAAGAGCATAGTTGAGAGAGCAGAAAAGGGTGTATTGAAATGGTTTGGTCACATGGAGAGAATGAGTAAGGAAAGATTGTGAAACAGGATGTATGTGTCAGAGGTGGAGGGAATGAGAAGTGGGAGACCAGAATGGAGGTGGAAGGATGGAGTGAAAAAGATTTTGAGTGATCAGGGCCTGAACATACAGGAGGGTGAAAGGCGTGCAAGGAATAGAGTGAATTGAAACGATGTGATATGCCAAGGTCGATGAGCTGTCAATGGATTGAACCAGGGCATGAAAAATATCTGGGGTAAACCATGGAAAGTTTTGTGAGGCCTGGATGTGGAAAGGGAGCTGTGGTTTTGCTGCATTACACATGACAGCTACAGACTGAATGTAAACAAATGTGAATTTTGTTGTCTTTTCCTAGCACTACCATGCGCACTTGTGGGGGAGGGGAATGCTATTTTGTGTGTTGCAGGGTGGCAATGGGAATGGATGAAGGCAGCAAGTATGAATATGTACATGTGTATATATGTATATGTCTGTGTATGTATATATATGTATATGTTCAAATGTATAGGTATGTACATGTGCATGTGTGGGCATTTATGTATATCCATGTGTATGTGAGTGAGTTGGGCCATTCTTCATCTGTTTCTTTGTGCTACCTCGCTAACGTTGGAGACACACAGACATATACACAGACATACACACACAGATATATAATTATCTACACATGTACATAATTTATAATCTGCCCATATTCATTCCCGTTGCCACCCCGTCGCACATGAAAATGACAAGTCCCTACCCCAGCATGTGCGCAAGGTAGCGCTAGGAAAAGAGAACAAAGGCCACATTCGTTCACACTCAGTCTCTAGCTGTCATGTATAATACACAGAAACCACAGGTCTCTTTCCACATCCAGACCCCACAAAACTTTCCATAGTTTATACCAGATGCTTCACATGCCCTGGTTCAATCCATTGACAGCACGTCAACCCCGGTATACCACATCGTTCCAATTCACTCTATTCCTTGCACACCTTTCACCCTCCTGGATGTTCAGGCCACGATCACTCAAAATCTTTTTCACTCCATCTTTCCACCTCCAATTTGGTCTCCCACTTCTCCTCATTTCCTCCAGCTCTGACACATATATTGTCTTTGTCAATCTTTCCTCACTCATTCACTCCATGTGACGAAACCATTTCAAAACACCCTCCTCTGCTCTCTCAACCACACTCTTTTTATTACCACACATCTCTCTTACCCTTTCATTACTTACTTGATCAAACCACCTCACACCACATATTGTCCTCAAACATCTCATTTCCAGCACATCCACCCTCCTCCGCACAACTCTATCTATAGCCCACGCCTCACAACCATATAAATTGATGGAACCACCATTCCTTCAAACATACCCATTTTTGCTTTCCAAGATAACGTTCTCGATTTCCACACATTTTTCAATGCTCCCAGAACTTTCGCCCTCTCCCCCACCCTATGATTCGCTTCCGCTTCCATGGTTCCTTCCACTGCCAAATCCACTCCCAGATATCTAAAACACTTAACTTCCTCCAGTTTTTCTCCATTCAAACTTACCTCCCTACTGACTTGTCCCTCAACCCTATTGTACCTAATAACCTTGCTCTTATTCACATTTACTCTTAACTTTCTTCTTTCACACACTCGACCAAACTCAGTCACCAGCTTCAGCAGTTTCTCACCCGAATCAGCCACCAATGCTGTATCATCGCGAACAACAACTGACTCACTTCCCAAGCCCTTTCATCCACAACAGACTGCATACTTGCCCCTCTCTCCAAAACACTTGCATTCACCTCCCTAACAACCCCATCCATAAAAATATTAAGCAACCTTGGAGACATCATGCACCCCTGCCGCAAACCAACATTCACTGAGAACCAATCACTTTCCTCTTTTCCTACACGTACACATGCCTTACATCCTCGATAAAAGCTTTTCATTGCTTCTAACAACTTGCCTCCCACACCATATATTCTTAATACCTTCCCACAGAGCATCTCTATCAACTTGCTGTCATATGCCTTTTCCAGATCCATAAATGCTACATACAAATCCATTTGCTTTTCTAAGTATTTCTCACATACATTCTTCAAAGCAAACACCTGATCCACACATCCTCTACCACTTCTGAAACCACACTGCTCTTCCCCAATCTGATGCTCTGTACATGCCTTCACCCTCTCAATCAATAACCTCCCATAATTTCCCAGGAATACTCAATAAACTTATACCTCTGTAATTTGAGCAATCACTTTTATCCCCTTTCCCTTTGTACAATGGCACTATGCAAGCATTCCGCCAATCCTCAGGCACCTCACCATGAGTCATTTTATTATTTTATTTTATTTATTTATTTTGCTTTGTCGCTGTCTCCCGCATTTGTGAGGTAGCACAAGGAAACAGACGAAAGAAATGGCCCAACCCACCCCAATACACATGTATATACATACACGTCCACACACACAAATATACATATCCATACATATCAATGTACACATATATATACACACATAGACACATACATAAATACACATGCACACAATTCACACTGTCTGCCTTTATTCATTCCCATCGCCACATCGCCACACATGGAATAACATCCCCCTCCCCCCTCATGTGTGCGAGGTAGCGCCAGGAAAAGACAACAAAGGCCCCATTCGTTCATACTCAGTCTCCAGCTGTCATGCAATAATGCCTGAAACCACAGCTCCCCCCCACATTATTATTATTATTATTATCATTATTATTATTATTATACTTTGTCACTGTCTCCCGCATTAGCGAGGTAGCGCAAGGAAACAGATGAAAGAATGGCCCAACCCACCCACATACACATGTATATACATCCACCTATGTATGTGAGTCATACATACATTAAATGATCCTACAGTCACCCCCTTTTTTAATAAATTCCACTGCAATACCATCCAAACCTGCTGCCTTGCTGGCTTTCATCTTCTGCAAACCTTTCACCACCTCTTCTCTGTTTACCAAATCACACTCCCTAACCCCTCTCACTTTGCACACCACCTCAACGAAAACACCCTATATCTGCCACTCTATCATCAAACACAATCAACAAAGCTTCAAAATACTCACTCCATCTCCCTCTCACATCACCACTACTTGTTATCACCTCCCCATTAGCCCCCTTCACTGATGTTCCCTTGTCTTACACACTTTATTTACCTCCTTCCAAAAGATCTTTTCATTTTCCCGAAAATTTAATGACACTCTCTCACCCCAACTCTCATTTGCCCTCTTTTTAATCTTATCTATTTCATTTGTAACACTAATCATGTTTTATTCTTATATTAATTGTATCATTCATTCAAAAAAAGCAATTCCTGGCCAAGAAAAAATTTCACCATTTGAATGTGGATTTGACCCTTAAGGATCAGCATGCATTCCGTTTTCTTTAAAGTTCTTCCTAATCACTGTTATTTTTTCAATTTTTGATGTACAAATTACACTATCACTACCATCAGCATGCACTATAAACCTATCAAATTTAATCTCATGATTTTCCATGGGACTTATAATTCTTTTATTTCTATAATTCTTTTATTTCTTTTATTGGGACTATATGTTGAATGGCATTCTGGAGCCCTTGAATGATCTCAATGGGGTTATAGTCAACGATGATATGTAACTTGCACTCACAAGGTGTTATTAACCTCACTTCAATTAGAAAGCTAAGATTTGCTCTTAGGTTCGACCTAAGCCTTGGTTTAATTAACCTCTAATTAAATTTTGGTAGAAGCTAAAAAGAGGCTTATCACCATTAATCATTTTACTGAAATTTCATTTTCCTACCAACGAAGTATTTGTGGAATGAAAAAATCGTCTAACTTATTTTCAAAGTGGTTCAATTCTGTTTATTCATCTTTTTCAAAATGTAGCGTTTAACACATTACATTTTCAATGTAAAGATGAAGATCAATCTCTTCTAAAAATATATTCTTATACCCTCAGGTAAACTAAACCTCATTTGCAGCTTCAATACAATATTCTAAAAATTAAATCATACGAGTAACAAAGCATGATTAAAGCAACATTAACTCAAAAAAATACAGTTTTTATAAAAAAAACTTTAAGTCTTACCCTATGTTATTTCAATATAACTAGAGCCTCTTATTAAATCATTATGACCTCCCTGTCCACCTAAATATTCTGATCAAATCCCGGGAAACTTTTTCTAACTGAGCATCAACTTTTAATGTCAATCTAGAAGGTAGAAACCCTGATAAATGAAGAAAAAAATCACATTAAACCTACAAAATTAGAAATGGAAAAAAGATAAATTGACTTCAAATTATCTATTCATATTATATCATTCTTTGTCACTGTCTCCCGCATTAGCGAGGTAGTGCAAGGAAATAGATGAAGAAAGGCCAAACCCATCCACATACACATGGATATACATAAACATCCACACACGCACATATACATACCTATACATTTCAACATATACATATATATACATACACAGACATATACATATATACACATGTACATACTTCATACTTGCTGCCTTTATTCATTCCCAACGCCACCCTGCCACACATGAAATGACACCCCTCCTCCTCCCAGACATGTGCAAGGTAGTGCTAGGAAAGGACAACAAAGGCCACATTAGTTCACACTCAGTCTCTAGCTATCAGGTATAATGCACCAAAACCACAGCTGCCATTCCACATCCAGGCCCCACAAAACTTGCCATGGTTTACCCCAGACGCTTCACATACCCTGGTTCAATCCACTGACAGCACATCGACCCTGGTATACCACATCACTCCAATTCACTATTCCTTGCATGCCTTTCACCCTCCTGCATGTTCAGGCCCCGATCACTCGAAATCTTTTTCACTCCATCCTTCCACCTCCAATTTGGTCTCCCACATCTCCTCGTTCCCCCCACCTCTGACACATATATCCTCTTTGTCAATTTTTTCTCACTCATTCTCTCCATGTGACAAAACCATTTCAATACTCCCTCTTCTTCTCTCTCAACCACACTCTTTTTATTACCACACATCTTTCTTACAGCGCTGGTGGCTGATTCATGTAAGAAACTGAAGAAGCTGGTGACTGAGTTTGGTAAAGTGTGTGAAAGAAGAGTTTGGTAAAGTGTGTGAAAGAAGAAAGTTAAGAGTAAATGTGAATAAGAGCAAGGTTATTAGGTACAGTAGGGTTGAGGGTCAAGTCAATTGGGAGGTTAGTTTGAATGGAGAAAAACTGGAGGAAGTAAAGTGTTTTAGATATCTGGGAGTGGATCTGGCAGCGAATGGAACCATGGAAGCAGAAGTGAATCATAGGGTGGGGGAGGGGGGCAAAAATCCTGGGAGCCTTGAAGAATGTGTGAAAGTCGAGAACATTATCTCGGAAAGCAAAAATGGGTATGTTTGAAGGAATAGTGGTTCCAACACTGTTGTATGGTTGCGAGGCATGGGCTATGGATAGAGTTGTGCGCAGGAGGGTGGACGTGCTGGAAATGAGATGTTTGAGGACAATGTGTGGTGTGAGGTGGTTTGATCGAGTAAGTAATGTCAGGGTAAGAGAGATGTGTGGAAATAAAAAGAGCGTGGTTGAGAGAGCAGAAGAGATTGTTTTGAAATGGTTTGGGCACATAGAGAGAATGAGTGAGGAAAGATTGACCAAGAGGATATATGTGTCGGAGGTGGAGGGAACGAGGAGAAGTGGGAGACCAAATTGGAGGTGGAAAGATGGAGTGAAAAAGATTTTGTGTGATCGGGGCCTGAACATGCAGGAGGATGAAAGGAGGGCAAGGAATAAAGTGAATTGGATCGATGTGGTATACCGGGGTTGACGTGTTGTCAGTGGATTGAATCAGGGCATGTGAAGCGTCTGGGGTAAACCATGGAAAGCTGTGTAGGTATGTATATTTGTGTGTGTGGACGTATGTATATACATGTGTATGGGGTAGGTTGGGCCATTTCTTTCGTCTGTTTCCTTGCGCTACCTCGCAAACGCGGGAGACAGCGACAAAGCAAAAAAAAAAAAAGAAAAAAAATCTTTCTTACCCTTTCATGACTTACTTGATCAAACCACCTCACACCACATATTGTCCTCAAACATCTCATTTCCAACACATCCACCCTCCTCTGCACAAACCTATCTATAGCCCACACCTTGCAACCATATAACATTGTTGGAACCACCATTTCTTCAAACATACCCATTTTTGCTTTCCGAGATAATGTTCTTGCCTTCCACATATTCTTCAACGTTCCCAGAACATCCCCCCCCCCCCCCCCCCCCCCCCCCCCCGTGACTCACTTCTGCTTCCATGGTTCCATCCGCTGCCAGATACACTCCCAGATATCTAAAACACTTCACCTCCTCCAGTTTTTCTCCATTCAAACTTACCTCCCAATTGACTTGTCCCTCAACCCTACTGTACCTAATAACCTTGCTCTTATTCACATTTACTCTCAGCTTTCTTCTTTCACACACTTTACCAAACTCAGTCCCCAGCTTCAGCAGTTTCTCACCCGAAGCAGCCACCAATGCTGTATCATCAGCGAACAACAACTGGCTCACTTCCCAAGCCCTCTCATCCACAACAGACTGCATATTTGCCCCTCTCTCCAAAACACTTGCATTCACGTCCCTAACAACCCCATCCATAAAAATATTAAACAACCATGGAGACATCATGCACCCCAGCTGCAAACCAACATTCACTGGGAACCAATCAGTTTCCTCTCTTCCTACTCGTACATATACCTTACATCTTCAATAAAACTTTTCACTGCGTCTAGCAACTTGCCTCCCACACCATATACTCTTAAAATCTTCCACAGAGCATCTCTATCAACTCTATCATATGCCTTCAAAGTATAATTTATATCTATAAAACTGAATATATATCCCCAAGATCACCCCCCCCCCTCCAAAATTCTTACTGCTAAAGCTAAAATTTCCAAGAAAATCTCAAACAAATTATATATCTCTCTGGGATTAACAATCATGATAAAACTGATCTTATTACTGCAGCCCCTACTTTCAATTTCAATCTAGGACTTGTTATAGTTGTAGAAGAATCTTTGATTGAGATAAAAGAACTAATATTTGGTTCACCTCTAATAATATAAAATATAGGATGAAAAGTATGACATACAGTTAAACCGGTTGCTGAAACATACAACAGAAAGGCAACCATATTGATATTTCTTATAAACAGTGGTTCCAACAATGTTATATGGTTGCAAGGCATGGGCTATAGATGGAGTTGTGCAGAGGAGGGTGGATGTATTGGAAATGAGATGTTTGAGAACAATATATGGTGTGAGGTGGTTTGATCGAGTAAGTAATGAAAGGGTAAGAGAGATGTGAGGTAATAAAAAGAGTGTGGTTAAGAGAGCAGAAGAGGGTATTTTGACATAGTTTGGTCACATGGAGAGAATGAGTGAGAAAAGATTGACAAAGAGGATATATGTGTCAGAGGAGGAGGGAACGAGGAGAAGTGGGAGACCAAATTGGAGGTGGAAGGATGGAGTGAAAAAGATTTTGAGCGATCGGGGCCTGAACATGCAGGAGGGTGAAAGGCGTGCAAGGAATAAAGTAAATTGGAACGATGTGGCATACCAAGGTATAAAGTATAAGTAACATGTATAGCTCAGCTTGAACCCACTCAGGTTGATATCCCCACTCCAGAATCAAAATCAAAGTCGGAATTAAACTCATCTCAAATCTAATATAAAAAACAAATAATTTATTGCAGAAAAAGTCAATAACAAACATATCAATAGAAACAAATTAACATAAAGAAATCCCTCCCTAAAATATTCATTCTTTTTAACTTTTTTGACTACAAAAAATTATCAGACACAACTCAAATAATAAATAAATAATAATAAATAAAATTAATGCAAATCTTAAATAATCCATAACCATCATATATCCAAGCGCATAGACAAAAAATCATAACTACAATTAAAAAAAAATGAAATAGATAGAAAAGTAAAGTACCTATCATATCCCAACAAATATTATTAATACAGTTCTAGCAATTAAAAGTTTTAACACTAAAGAATTAAATCTATCAAAATAATCATTTCCATGAGTGCAAACTAGAGAAACCAAAATATACAACCCAAAGGCCGCTTCACATGCTACCATTCCTAAAAAGAACAAAGAAAAGGACTCTCCACCATGACACAATAAGCCACATATTAAAACAAAAAACACCCCCGATATAACAAACTCTAAACTTAAAAAGTATTAAAAAAGTGTTTCTATTTTCAGCAAACACCCAATATCCACAAAGCACTATAACACTAGATACTAACCAATACAAAAAATCTAAGATTATCATCAGTTTTGATAGTATATTTGAAAACTTTGGTCTTGTAAACCAAAAAGTAATATTGAAATTCTCAAAACATCAGGAAAAAGACTATAAATCTTATCTTTAATCCCCAAAATTAATTGTATATATTTATTTATTAGACTTTGTCACTGTCTCCTGTGTTAGCGAGGTAGCGCAAGGTAACAGACAAAGGATGGCCCAACCCACATATATACACATGTATATACATACATGTCCACACACGCACATATACATACCTATATATTTCAACAAATACATATCTATATATTTTTTTTTTCACACTATTTCCCATTTCCCGTGTTAGCGAGGTAGCGTTAAGAACAGAGAACTGGGCCTTAGAGGGAATATCCTCACCTGACCCCCTTCTCTGTTCCTTCTTTTGGAAAATTAAAAAAAAAAACAATATATATCCTTGGGGATAGGGGAGAAAGAATACTTCCCACGCATTCCTCACGTGTCATAGAAGGCGACTAAAGGGGACAGGAGCAGGGGACCAGAAACCCTTCCCTCCTTGTATTTTAACTTTCTAAAAGGGGAAACAGAATAAGGAGTCACGTGGGGAGTGCTCATCCTCCTCGAAGGCTCAGATTGGGGTGTCTAAATGTGTGTGGATGTAACCAAGATCAGAAAAAAGGAGAGATAGGTAGTGTGTTTGAGGAAAGGAACTTGGATGTTTTGGCTCTGAGTGAAACGAAGCTCAAGGGTAAAGGGGAAGAGTGGTTTGGGAATGTCTTGGGAGTAAAGTCAGGGGTTAGTGAGAGGACAAGAGCAAGGGAAGGAGTAGCACTACTGAAACATGAGTGGTGGGAGTATGTGATAGAGTGTAAGACAGCAAACTCTAGATTGATATGGGTAAAACTGAGAGTTGATGGAGAGAGATGGGTGATTATTGGTGCATATGCACCTGGGCATGAGAAGAAAGATCATGAGAGGCAAGTGTTTTGGGAGCAGCTGAATGAGTGTGTTAGAGGTTTTGATGCACAAGACCGGGTTATGGTGATGGGTAATTTGAATGCAAACATGAGTAATGTGGCAGTTGAGGGAATAATAGGTTCACATGGGGTGTTCAGTGTTGTAAATGGAAATGGTGAAGAGCCTGTAGATTTATGTGCTGAAAAAGGACTGGTGATTGGGAATACCTGGTTTAAAAAGCAAGATATACATAAGTATACGTTAGTAAATAGGAGAGATTGCCAGAGAGCGTTATTGGATTACATGTTAATTGATAGGCGCGCGAAAGAGAGACTTTTGGATGTTACTGTGCTGAGAGGTGCAAATGGAGGGATGTCTGATCATTATCTTGTGGAGGCGAAGGTGAGGATTTGAAGGGGTTTTCAGAAAAGAAGAGAGAATTTTGGGGTTAAGAGAGTAGTGAGAGTAAGTGAGCTTGGGAAGGAGACTTGTGTGAGGAAATACCAGGAGAGACTGAGTACAGAATGGAAAAAGGTGAGAATAAAGGAGGTAAAGGGAGTGGGGGAGAAATGGGATGTATTTAGGGAAGCAGCGATGGCTTGCGCAAAAGATGCTTGTGGCATGAGAAGTGTGGGAGGTGGGTTGATTAGAGAGGGTAGTGAGTGGTGGGATGAAGAAGTAAGATTATTAGTGAAAGAGAAGAGAGAGGCATTTGGACGATTTTTGCGGGGAAATAATGCAAATGAGTGGGAGATGTATAAAAGAAAGAGGCAGGAGGTCAAGAGAAAGGTGCAAGAGGTGAAAAAGAGGGCAAATGAGAGTTGGGGTGAGAGTATCATTAAATTTTAGGGAGAATAAAAAGATGTTTTGGAAGGAGGTAGATAAAGCACGTAAGACAAGGGAGCAAATGTGAACTTCAGTGAAGGGGGCTAATGGGGAGGTAATAACAAGTAGTGGTGATGTGAGAAGGAGATGGAGTATTTTGATTTAAGGTTTGTTGAATGTGTTTGATGATAGAGTGGCAGATATAGGGTGTGTGAGAGGGTTAAGGAAAATGATTTGGTAAACAGAGAAGAAGTAGTAAAAGCTTTATGGAAGAGGAAAGCCAGCAAGAATGCAGGTTTGGATGGTATTGCAGTGGAATTTATTAAAAAAGGGGGTGACTGTATTGTTGACTGGTTGGTGAGGTTATTTAATGTATGTATGATTCATGGTGAGGTGCCTGAGGACTGGCGGAATGCTTGCATAGTGCCATTGTACAAAGGCAAAGGGGATAAGAGTGAGTGCTCAAATTACAGAGGTATAAGTTTGTTGAGTATTCCTGGTAGATTATATGGGAGGATGTTGATTGAGAGGGTGAAGGCATGTACAGAGCATCAGATTGGGGAAGAGCAGTGTGGTTTCAGAAGTGGTAGAGGATGTGTGGATCAGGTGTTTGCTTTGAAGAATGTATGTGAGAAATACTTAGAAAAGCAAATGGATTTGTATGTAGCATTTATGGATCTGAAGAAGGCATATGATAGAGTTGATAGAGATGCTCTGTGGAAGGAATTAAGAATATATGGCGTGGGAGGCAAGTTGTTAGAAGCAGTGAAAAGTTTTTATCGAGGATGTAAGGCATGTGTACGTGTAGGAAGAGAGGAAAGTGATTGGTTCTCAGTGAATGTAGGTTTGCGGCAGGGGTGTGTGATGTCTCCATGGTTGTTTAATTTGTTTATGGATGGGGTTGTTAGGGAGGTGAATGCAAGAGTTTTGGAAAGAGGGGCAAGTATGCAGTCTGTTGTGGATGAGAGAGCTTGGGAGGTGAGTCAGTTGTTGTTTGCTGATGATACAGCGCTGGTGGCTGATTCATGTGAGAAACTGCAGGAGCTGGTGACTGAGTTTGGTCGAGTGTGTGAAAGAAGAAAGTTAAGAGTAAATGTGAATAAGAGCAAGGTTATTAGGTACAGTAGGGTTGAGGGTCAAGTTAATTGGGAGGTAAGTTTGAATGGAGAAAAACTGGAGGAAGTTAAGTGTTTTAGATATCTGGGAGTGGATCTGCAGCGGATGGAACCATGGAAGCAGAAGTGAATCATAGGGTGGGGGAGGGGGCGAGAATTCTGGGAGCCTTGAAGAATGTTTGGAAGTCGAGAACATTATCTCGGAAAGCAAAAATGGGTATGTTTGAAGGAATAGTGGTTCCAACAATGTTGTATGGTTGCAAGGCATGGGCTATGTATAGAGTTGTGCGCAGGAGGGTGGATGTGCTGGAAATGAGATGTTTGAGGACAATATGTGGTGTGAGGTGGTTTGATCAAGTAAGTAATGTAAGGGTAAGAGGTAAGAGGTGTGGAAATAAAAAGAGTATGGTTGAGAGAACAGAAGAGGGTGTTTTGAAATGGTTTGGTCACATGGGGAGAATGAGTGAGGAGAGATTGACCAAGAGGATATATGTGTCAGAGGTGGAGGGAACGAGGGGAAGTGGGAGACCAAATTGGAGGTGGAAAGATGGAGTGAAAAAGATTTTGAGTGACCGGGGCCTGAACATGCAGGAGGGTGAAAGGCGTGCAAGAAATAGAGTGAATTGGAACAATGTGGCATACTGGGGTCGACGTGCTGTCAATGGATTGAACCAGGGCATGTGAAGCGTCTGGGGTAAACCATGGAAAGTTCTGTGGGGCCTGAATGTGGAAAGGGAGATGTGGTTTCAGTGCATTATTACATGACAGCTAGAGACTGAATGTGAACGAATGTGGCCTTTATTGTCTGTTCCTAGCACTACCTCGCACACATGAGGGGGGAGGGGGTTGTTATTTCATGTGTGGCGGGGTGGCAATGGGAATGAATAAAGGCAGACATTATGAATTATGTACATGTGTATATATATATATATATATATATATATATATATATATATATATATATATATATATATATAAAGTATACTTATGTATATCTCGCTTTTTAAACCAAGTATTCCCAATCATCAGTCCTTTTTCAGCACATAAATCTACAAGCTCTTCACCATTTCCATTTACAACACTGAACACCCCATGTATACCAATTATTCCCTCAACTGCCACATTACTCACCTTTGCATTCAAATCACCCAACACTATAACCCGGTCTCGTGCATCAAAACCACTAACACACTCATTCAGCTGCTCCCAAAACACTTGCCTCTCATGATCTTTCTTCTCATGCCCAGGTGCATATGCAGCAATAATCACCCATCTCTCTCCATCAACTTTCAGTTTTACCCATATTAATCGAGAATTTACTTTCTTACATTCTATCACATACTTCCACAACTCCTGTTTCAGGAGTACTGCTACTCCTTCCCTTGCTCTTGTCCTCTCACTAACCCCTGACTTTACTCCCAAGACATTCCCAAACCACTCTTCCCCTTTACCCTTGAGCTTCGTTTCACTCAGAGCCAAAACATCCAGGTTCCTTACCTCAAACATACTACCTATCTCTCCTTTTTTCACAACTTGGTTACATCCACACACATTTAGGCACCCCAATCTGAGCCTTCGAGGAGGATGAGCACTCCCTGCGTGACTCCTTCTTCTGTTTCCCATTTTAGAAAGTTAAGAAATACAAGGAGGGGAGGATTTCTGGCCCCCCGCTCCCGTCCCCTCTATTCGCTTTCTACGACACGCGAGGAATGCGTGGGAAGTATTCTTTCACCCCTATCCCCAGAGATAATATACATATATTTATACACATACACACACATACACACACACACGCACATATACACACACACACACACATACATATATATACATGTGAAAAATGTAAGAAACAATTTAGAAAACTGAAACTTCTAGCTTGAAATGAAATGAAAAAAATGAATGTCACATAATGGTTCAACCTCTGGCTACGGAAAGGAAATGTAAGTAGGAGAGATGGCCAGAGAGCATTATTGGATTACGTGTTAATTGACAGGCGCGCGAAAGAGAGACTTTTGGATGTTAATGTGCTGAGAGGTGCAACTGGAGGGATGTCTGATCATTATCTTGTGGAGGCTAAGGTGAAGATTTGTATGGGTTTTCAGAAAAGAAGAGTGAATGTTGGGGTGAAGAGGGTGGTGAGAGTAAGTGAGCTTGGGAAGGAGACTTGTGTGAGGAAGTACCAGGAGAGACTGAGTACAGAATGGAAAAAGGTGAGAACAATGGAAGTAAGGGGAGTGGGGGAGGAATGGGATGTATTTAGGGAATCAGTGATGGATTGCGCAAAAGATGCTTGTGGCATGAGAAGAGTGGGAGGTGGGTTGATTAGAAAGGGTAGTGAGTGGTGGGATGAAGAAGTAAGAGTATTAGTGAAAGAGAAGAGAGAGGCATTTGGACGATTTTTCCAGGGAAAAAATGAAATTGAGTGGGAGATGTATAAAAGAAAGAGACAGGAGGTCAAGAGAAAGGTGCAAGAGGTGAAAAAAAAGGCAAATGAGAGTTGGGGTGAGAGAGTATCATTAAATTTTAGGGAGAATAAAAAGATCTTCTGGAAGGAGGTAAATAAAGTGCGTAAGACAAGGAAGCAAATGGGAACTTCAGTGAAGGGCGCAAATGGGGAGGTGATAACAAGTAGTGGTGATGTGAGAAGGAGATGGAGTGAGTATTTTGAAGGTTTGTTGAATGTGTTTGATGATAGAGTGGCAGATATAGGGTGTTTTGGTCGAGGTGGTGTGCAAAGTGCGAGGGTTAGGGAAAATGAGTTGGTAAACAGAGAAGAGGTAGTAAAAGCTTTGCGGAAGATGAAAGCCGGCAAGGCAGCAGGTTTGGATGGTATTGCAGTGGAATTTATTAAAAAAGGGGGTGACTGTATTGTTGACTGGTTGGTAAGGTTATTTAATGTATGTATGACTCATGGTGAGGTGCCTGAGGATTGGCGGAATGCGTGCATAGTGCCATTGTACAAAGGCAAAGGGAATAAGAGTGAGTGCTCAAATTACAGAGGTATAAGTTTGTTGAGTATTCCTGGGAAATTATATGGGAGGGTATTGATTGAGAGGGTGAAGGCATGTACAGAGCATCAGATTGGGGAAGAGCAGTGTGGTTTCAGAAGTGGTAGAGATGTGTGGATCAGGTGTTTGCTTTGAAGAATGTATGTGAGAAATACTTAGAAAAGCAAATGGATTTGTATGTAGCATTTATGGATCTGGAGAAGGCATATGATAGAGTTGATAGAGATGCTCTGTGGAAGGTATTAAGAATATATGGTGTGGGAGGCAAGTTGTTAGAAGCATTGAAAAGTTTTTATCGAGGATGTAAGGCATGTGTACGTGTAGGAAGAGAGGAAAGTGATTGGTTCTCAGTGAATGTAGGTTTGCGGCAGGGGTGTGTGATGTCTCCATGGTTGTTTAATTTGTTTATGGATGGGGTTGTTAGGGAGGTGAATGCAAGAGTTTTGGAAAGAGGGGCAAGTATGAAGTCTGTTGGGGATGAGAGAGCTTGGGAAGTGAGTCAGTTGTTGTTCGCTGATGATACAGCGCTGGTGGCTGATTCATGTGAGAAACTGCAGAAGCTGGTGACTGAGTTTGGTAAAATGTGTGAAAGAAGAAAGTTAAGAGTAAATGTGAATAAGAGCAAGGTTATTAGGTACAGTAGGGTTGAAGGTCAATTCAATTGGGAGGTGAGTTTGAATGGAGGAAAACTGGAGGAAGTGAAGTGTTTTAGATATCTGGGAGTGGATCTGGCAGCGGATGGAACCATGGAAGCGGAAGTGGATCATAGGGTGGGGGAGGGGGCAAAAATTCTGGGAGCCTTGAAGAATGTGTGGAAGTTGAGAACATTATCTCGGAAAGCAAAAATGGGTATGTTTGAAGGAATAGTGGTTCCAACAATGTTGTATGGTTGCGAGGCGTGGACTATGGATAGAGTTATGCACAGGAGGATGGATGTGCTGGAAATGAGATGTTTGAGGACAATGTGCGGTGTGAGGTGGTTTGATCGAGTAAGTAACGTAAGGGTAAGAGAGATGTGTGGAAATAAAAAGAGCGTGGTTGAGAGAGCAGAAGAGGGTGTTTTGAAATGGTTTGGTCACATGGAGAGAATGAGTGAGGAAAGATTGACCAAGAGGATATATGTGTCGGAGGTGGAGGGAACGAGGAGAAGAGGGAGACCAAATTGGAGGTAGAAAGATGGAGTGAAAAAGATTTTGTGTGATCGGGGCCTGAACATGCAGGAGGGTGAAAGGAGGGCAAAGAATAGAGTGAATTGGAGCGATGTGGTATACCGGGGTTGACGTGCTGTCAGTGGATTGAATCAAGGCATGTGTATGGGGGTGGGTTGGGCCATTTCTTTCGTCTGTTTCCTTGCGCTACCTCGCAAACGCGGGAGACAGCGGCAAAAAAAAAAAAAATATATATATATATATATATATATATATATATATATACATACATATATATATATATATATATATATATATATATATATTTTTTTTATCCCTGGGGATAGGGGATTAAGAATACTTCCCACGTATTCCCTGCATGTCGTAGAAGGCAACTAAAAGGGGAGGGAGCGGGGGGGCTGGAAATCCTCCCCTCTCTTTTTTTTTTTTTTTTTTCTTAATTTTCCAAAAGAAGGAACAGAGGGGGCCAGGTGAGGATATCCCGAAAAAGGCCCAGTCCTCTGTTCTTAACGCTACCTCGCTAATGCGGGAAATGGCGAATAGTTTGAAAAAAAAAAAAAAATATATATATATATATATATATATATATATATATATATATATATATATATATATATATATATATATATGTATATATATATATATATATATATATATATATATATATATATATATATATATATATTTTTTTTTATACTTTGTCGCTGTCTCCCGCGTTTGCGAGGTAGCGCAAGGAAACAGACGAAAGAAATGGCCCAACCCACCCCCATACACATGTATATACATACGTCCACACACGCAAATATACATACCTACACAGCTTTCCATGGTTTACCCCAGACGCTTCACATGCCTTGATTCAATCCACTGACAGCACGTCAACCCCGGTATACCACATCGCTCAAATTCACTCTATTCCTTGCCCTCCTTTCACCCTCCTGCATGTTCAGGCCCCGATCACACAAAATCTTTTTCACTCCATCTTTCCACCTCCAATTTGGTCTCCCTCTTCTCCTTGCTCCCTCCACCTCCGACACATATATCCTCTTGGTCAATCTTTCCTCACTCATCCTCTCCATGTGCCCAAACCACTTCAAAAGACCCTCTTCTGCTCTCTCAACCACGCTCTTTTTATTTCCACACATCTCTCTTACCCTTACGTTACTCACTCGATCAAACCACCTCACACCACACATTGTCCTCAAGCATCTCATTTCCAGCACATCCATCCTCCTGCGCACAACTCTATCCATAGCCCACGCCTCGCAACCATACAACATTGTTGGAACTACTATTCCTTCAAACATACCCATTTTTGCTTTCCGAGATAATGTTCTCGACTTCCACACATTCTTCAAGGCCCCCAGAATTTTCGCCCCCTCCCCCACCCTATGATCCACTTCCGCTTCCATGGTTCCATCCGCTGCCAGATCCACTCCCAGATATCTAAAACACTTCACTTCCTCCAGTTTTTCTCCATTCAAACTCACCTCCCAATTGACTTGACCCTCAACCCTACTGTACCTAATAACCTTGCTCTTATTCACATTTACTCTTAACTTTCTTCTTCCACACACTTTACCAAACTCAGTCACCAGCTTCTGCAGTTTCTCACATGAATCAGCCACCAGCGCTGTATCATCAGCGAACAACAACTGACTCACTTCCCAAGCTCTCTCATCCCCAACAGACTTCATACTTGCCCCTCTTTCCAAAACTCTTGCATTTACCTCCCTAACAACCCCATCCATAAACAAATTAAACAACCATGGAGACATCACACACCCCTGCCACAAACCTACATTCACTGAGAACCAATCACTTTCCTCTCTTCCTAAACGTACACATGCCTTACATCCTCGATAAAAACTTTTCACTGCTTCTAACAACTTTCCTCCCACACCATATATTCTTAATACCTTCCACAGAGCATCTCTATCAACTCTATCATATGCCTTCTCCAGATCCATAAATGCTACATACAAATCCATTTGCTTTTCTAAGTATTTCTCACATACATTCTTCAAAGCAAACACCTGATCCACACATCCTCTACCACTTCTGAAACCACACTGCTCTTCCCCAATCTGATGCTCTGTACATGCCTTCACCCTCTCAATCAATACCCTCCCATATAATTTACCAGGAATACTCAACAAACTTATACCTCTGTAATTTGAGCACTCACTCTTATCCCCTTTGCCTTTGTACAATGGCACTATGCACGCATTCCGCCAATCCTGAGGCACCTCACCATGAGTCATACATACATTAAATAACCTTACCAACCAGTCAACAATACAGTCACCCCCTTTTTTAATAAATTCCACTGCAATACCATCCAAACCTGCTGCCTTGCCGGCTTTCATCTTCCGCAAAGCTTTCACTACCTCTTCTCTGTTTACCAAATCATTTTCCCTAACCCTCTCACTTTGCACACCACCTCGACCAAAACACCCTATATCTGCCACTCTATCATCAAACACATTCAACAAACCTTCAAAATACTCACTCCATCTCCTTCTCACATCATCACTACTTGTTATATATATATATATATATATATATATATATATATATATATATATATATATATATATATATATATTGGAGGTGGAAAGATGGAGTGAAAAAGATTTTGAGTGATCGGGGCCTGAACATGCAGGAGGGTGAAAGGCGGGCAAGGAATAGAGTGAATTGGATCGATGTGGTATACCGGGGTTGACGTGCTGTCAGTGGATTGAATCAGGGCATGTGAAGCTTCTGGGGTAAACCATGGAAAGTTGTGTGGGGCCTGGATGTGGATAGGGAGCTGTGGTTTCGGGCATTATTGCATGACAGCTAGAGACTGAGTGTGAACGAATGGGGCCTTTGTTATCTTTTCCTAGCACTACCTCGCACACATGAAGGGGGAGGGGGATGGTATTCCATGTGTGGCGAGGTGGTGATGGGAATGAATAAAGGCAGACAGTGTGAATTGTGTGCATGGGTATATATGTATGTCTCTGTGTGTATATATATGTGTACATTGAGATGTCTAGGTATGTATATTTGCGTGTGTGGACGTGTATGTATTTACATGTGTATGGGGGTGGGTTGGGCCATTTCTTTTGTCTGTTTCCTTGCGCTACCTCGCAAACACGGGAGACAGCGACAAAGCAAAATAAATAAATATAAATAAATAAAATAAAACGATGTTTTGGAAGGAGGTAAATAAAGTGCATAAGACAAGAGACCAAATGGGAACATCAGTGAAGTGGGCAAATGGGGAGGTAGTAACAAGTAGTGGTGAAGTGAGAGGGAGACTGCGTGAGTACTTTGAAGGTTTGCTGAATGTGTTTGATGACAGAGTGGCAGATATAGGATGTTATGGTCGAGGTGGTGTGCGAAGTGAGAGGCTCGGGAAGAATGACTTCGTAAACAAAGAAAGGGTAGTGAAAGCTTAGTGGAAGATCAAGACCGGCAAGGCAGGGGGTTTGGATGGTATTGTTGCTGACTAGTTGGTGAGGATATTCAATGCCTGTATGGTTCATGATAAGCCTAAGGATTGGCAGAATGCATGCATAGTGCCATTGTAGAAAGGGAAAGGGGATAAAGGTGTATTCAAATTACAGAGGTTTAAGTTAGTTGAGAATTCCTGGGAAAATATATGGGAGGATATTGACTGAGAGGGTGAAGGCATGTACATAGCATCAGACTGGGGAAAAGCAGTGTGGTCAGTGTGGTTTCAGAAGTGGGAGAAGATGTGTGGATCAGGTGTTTGCTTTGAAGAATGTATGTGAGAAATACTTAGAAAAGAAATGGATTTGCATGTAGCATTTATGGATCTGGAGAAGGAATATGATAGAGTTGAGAGAGATGCTCTGTGGAAGATATTAAGAGCATATGGTGTGGGAGGCAGGTTGCTGTAAGCAGTGAAAAGTTTTTATTGAGGATGTAAGGCATGTGTACGTGTAGGAAGAGGATAGTGATTGGTTCTTAGTGAATGTAGGTTTGAGGCAGGGGTGTGTGATGTCTCCATGGTTGTTTAATTTGTTTATGGATGGGGTTGTTAGGGAGGTGAATGCAAGAGTTTTGCGAAGACAGACAAGTATGCAGTCTGTTGTGGATGAGAGAGCTTGGGAAGTGAGTCAGTTGTTGTTCGCTGATGATACAGCGCTTGTGGCTGATTCATGTGAGAAACTGCAGAAGCTGGTGAATGAGTTTGGTAAAGTGTGTGAAAGAAGAAAGTTGAGAGTAAATGTGAATAAGAGCAAGGTTATTAGGTACAGTAGGGTTGAGGGTCAAGTCAATTGGGAGGTAAGTTTAAATGGAGAAAAACTGGAGGAAGTGAAGTGTTTTAGATATCTGGGAGTGGATTTGGCAGCGGATGGAACCATGAAGCGGAAGTGAATCATCGGGTGGGGGAGGGGGCGAAAATTCTGGGAGCCTTGAAGAATGTGTGGAAGTCGAGAACATTATCTCGGAAAGCAAAAATGGATATGTCTGAAGGAATAGTGGTTCCAACAATGTTGTATGGTTGTGAGGCGTGGGCTATGGATAGAGTTGTGCGCAGGAGGGTGGATGTGCTGGAAATGGGGTGTTGAGGACAATATGTGGTGTGAGGTGGTTTGATCAAGAAAGTAATAATAAAGTAAGAGAGATGTGTAGTAATAAAAAGAGTATGGTTGAGAGAGCAGAAGAGGGTGTTTTGAAATGCTTTGGTCACATGGAGAGAATGAGTGAGGAAAGATTGACCAAGATGATATATGCGTCAGAGGTGGAGGGAACGAGGAGAAGTAGGAGACCAAATTGGAGGTGGAAAGATGGAATGAAAAAGATTTTGAGTGATCAGGGCCTGAACATGCAGGAGGGTGAAAGGCGAGCAAGGAATAGAGTGAATTGGAACAATGTGGTATACCGGGGTCGACGTGCTGTCAGTGGATTGAACCAGGGCATGTGAAGTGTCTGGGGTAAATCATGGAAAGTTATGTGGGGCCTGGATGTGGAAAGGGAGCTGTGCTTTCGGTGCATTATTACATGACAGCTAGAGACTGAGTGTGAATGAATGGGGCCTTTGTTGTCATTTCCTTGCACTACCTTGCACACATGAGGGGAGAGGGGGTTGTTATTCCATGTGTGGCGAGGTGGCGATGGGAATAAATGAAGGCAGACAGTATGAATTATGTACATGTGTATATATATGTATATGTCTGTGTGTGTATGTATATGTGTACATTGAGATGTATAGGTATGTATATTTGTGTGTGTGGACGTGTATGTATATACATGTGTATGTGGGTGGGTTGCGCATTCTTTCATCTGTTTCCTTGCGCTACCTCACTAACGCGGGAGACAGCAACAAAGCATATAGAATAGAATAGATGATTCATGGTGAGGTGCCTCAGGATTGGCGGAATGGTTGCATAGTTCCATTGTACAAAGGCAAAGGGGATAAGAGTGAGTGCTCATATTACAGAGGTATGTTTGTTGAGTATTCCTGGTAAATTATATGGGAGGGTATTGATTGAGAGGGTGAAGGCATGTACAGAGCATCAGATTGGGGAAGAGCAGTGTGGTTTCAGAAATGGTAGAGGATGTGTGGATCAGGTGTTTGCTTTAAAGAATGTATGTGAGAAATACTTAAAAAAGCAAATGGATATGTATGTAGCATTTATGGATCTGGAGAAGGCATATGATAGAGTTGATAGAGATGCTTTGTGGAAGGTACTAAGAATATATGGTGTGGGAGGCAAGTTGTTAGAAGCAGTGAAAAGTTTTTATCGAGGATGTAAGGCATGTGTATGTGTAGGAAGAGAGGAAAGTGATTGGTTCTCAGTGAATGTAGGTTTGCGGCAGGGGTGTGTGATGTCTCCATGGTTGTTTAATTTGTTTATGGATGGGGTTGTTAGGGAGATGAATGCAAGAATTTTGGAAAGAGGGGCATGTATGCAGTCTGTTGGGGATGAGAGAGCTTGGGAAGTGAGTCAGTTGTTGTTTGCTGATGATACAGCGCTGGTGGCTGATTCATGTGAGAAACTGCAGAAGCTGGGGACTGAGTTTGGTAAAGTGTGTGAAAGAAGAAAGTTAAGAGTAAATGTGAATAAGAGCAAGGTTATTAGGTACAGTAGGGTTGAAGGTCAAGTCAATTGGGAGGTAAGTTTGAATGGAGAAAAACTGGAGGAAGTAAAGTGTTTTAGATATCTGGGAGTGGATATGGCAGCGGATGGAACCATGGAAGTGGAAGTGAATCATAGGGTGGGGGAGGGGGCGAAAATCCTGGGAGCCTTGAAGAATGTTTGGAAGTCGAGAACATTATCTCGAAAAGCAAAAATGGGTATGTTTGAAGGAATAGTGGTTCCAACAATGTTGTATGGTTGCGAGGCGTAGGCTATGGATAGAGTTGTGCGCAGGAAGGTGGATGTGCTGTAAATGAGATGTTTGAGGACAATATATGGTGTGAGGTGGTTTGATCGAGTAAGTAATGTAAGGGTAAGAGAGATGTGTGGAAATAAAAAGAGTGTGGTTGAGAGAGCAGAAGAGGGTGTTTTGAAATGGTTTGGGCAGATGTAGAGAATGAGTGAGGAAAGGTTGACCAAGAGGATATATGGGTTGGAGATGGAGGGAACGAGGAGTAGTGGAAGACCAAATTGGAGGTGGAAGGATGGAGTGAAAAAGATTTTGAGTGATCGAGGCCTGAACATGCAGGAAGGTAAAAGATGGGCAAGGAATAGAGTGAATTGAATTGATGTGGTATACCGGGGTCGACGTGCTGTCAGTGGATTAAATTAGGGCATATAAAGCGTATGGAGTAAACCATGGAAAGTTCTGTGGGGCCTGGATGTGGAAAGGGAGCTGTGGTTTCAGGCATTATTATATGACAGCTAGAGACTGAGTGTGAACGAATGGGGCCTTTGTTGTCTTTTCCTAGCACTACCTCACACACATGAGGGGGAAGGGGGATGTTATTCCATGTGTGGCGAGGTGGCGATGGGAATAAATAAAGGCAGACCGTATGAATTATGTACATGTGTATATATGTATATGTCTGTGTGTGTATATATATGTGTACATTGAGATGTATAGGTATGTATATTTGTGTGTGTGGACGTGTATGTATATACATGTGTATGGGGGGGTGGGTTGGGCTATTTCTTTTGTCTGTTTCCTTGCGCTACCTCGTGAACGCGGGAGACAGTGACAAAGCAAAATAATAATGATAATGATATATATTTATGCATATAGGTGCAAGAGGAGAAAAAGAGGGCAAATGAGAGTTGGGGTGAGAGAGTATAATTAAATTTTAGGGAGAATAAAAAGATGTTCTGGAAGGAGGTAAATAAAGTACGTAAGACAAGGGAGCAAATGGGATCTTCAGTGAAGGGCGCAAATGGGGAGGTGATAACAAGTAGTGGTGATGTGAGAAGGAGATGAAGTGAGTATTTTGAAGGTTTGTTGAATGTGTTTGATGATAGAGTGGCAGATATAGGGTGTTTTGGTCGAGGTGGTGTGCAAAGTGAGAGGGTTAGGGAAAATGATTTGGTAAACAGAGAAGGGGTAGTAAAGCTTTGCGGAAGATGAAAGTCGGCAAGGCAGCAGGTTTGGATGGTGTTGCAGTGGAATTTATTAAAAAAGGGGGTGACTGTATTATTGACTGGTTGGTAAGGTTATTTAATGTATGTATGACTCATGGTGAGGTGCCTGAGGAATGGCAGAATGCGTGCATAGTGCCATTGTACAAAGGCAAAGGGGATAAGAGTGAGTGCTCAAATTACAGAGGTATAAGATTGTTGAGTATTCCTGGTAAATTATATGGGAGGGTATTGATTGAGAAGGTGAAGGCATGTACAGAGCATCAGATTGGGGAAGAGCAGTGTGGTTTCAGAAGTGGTAGAGGATGTGTGGATCAGGTGTTTCCTTTGAAGAATATATGAGAAATACTTAGAAAAGCAAATGGATTTGTATGTAGCATTTATGGATCTGGAGAAGGCATATGATTTGACGTGCTGTCAGTGGATTCAATCAGGGCATGTGAAGCGTCTGGGGTGGGCCATGGAAAGCTGTGTAGGTATGTATATTTGAGTGTGTGGACGTATGTATATACATGTGTATGGGGGTGGGTTTGGCCATTTCTTTCTATTGTTTCCTTGCGCTACCTCGCAAACGCGGGAGACAGCGACAAAGCAAAAAAAAAAAAATATATATATATATATATATATATATATATTGATGGATCGATGTGGTATACCGGGGTTGACGTACTGTCAGTGGATTGAATCAGGGCATGTGAAGTGTCTGGGGTAAACCATGGAAAGCTCTATAGGTATTTATATTTGCGTGTGTGGACGTGTATGTATATACATGTGTATGGGGGTGGGTTGGGCCATTTCTTTCGTCTGTTTCCTTGCGCTACTTCGCAAACGTGGGAGACAGCGACAAAGAAAAAAAAATTATATATATATATATATATTTTTTTTTGCTTTGTCGCTGTCTCCCGCGTTTGCGAGGTAGCGCAAGAAAACGATAGAAAGAAATGGCCAAACCCACCCCATACACATGTATATACATACATCCACACACACAAATATACATACTTACACAGCTTTCCATGGCCCACCCCAGAAGCTTCACATGCCCTGATTCAATCCACTGACCACGTCAAATCCGGTATACCACATCGATCCAACTCACTCTATTCCTTGCCCTCCTTTCACCCTCCTGCATGTTCAGGCCCCGATCACACAAAATATTTTTCACTCCATCTTTCCACCTCCAATTTGGTCTCCCACTTCTCGTTCCCTCCACCTCCGACACATATATCCTCTTGGTCAATCTTTCCTCACTCATTCTCTCCATGTGCCCAAACCATTTCAAAACACCCTCTTCTGCTCTCTCAACCACGCTCTTTTTATTTCCACACATCTCTCTTACCCTTACGTTACTTACTCGATCAAACCACCTCACACCACACATTGTCCTCAAACATCTCATTTCCAGCACATCCATCCTCCTGCGCACAACTCTATCCATAGCCCACGCCTCGCAACCATACAACATTGTTGGAACCACTATTCCTTCAAACATACCCATTTTTGCTTTCAGAGATAATGTTCTCGACTTCCACACATTCTTCAAGGCTCCCAGAATTTTCGCCCCCTCCCCCACCCTATGAAAGCCGGCAAGGCAGCAGGTTTGGATGGTATTGCAGTGGAATTTATTAAAAAAGGGGGTGACTGTATTATTGACTGGTTGGTAAGGTTATTTAATGTATGTATGACTCATGGAGAGGTGCCTAAGGATTGGCAGAATGCGTGCATAGTGCCATTGTACAAAGGCAAAGGCGATAAGAGTGAGTGCTCAAATTACAGAGGTATAAGTTTGTTGAGTATTCCTGGGAAATTATATGGGAGGGTATTGATTGAGAGGGTGAAGGCATGTACAGAGCATCAGATTGGGGAAGAGCAGTGTGGTTTCAGAAGTGGTAGAGGATGTGTGGATCAGGTGTTTGCTTTGAAGAATGTATGTGAGAAATACTTAGAAAAGCAAATGGATTTGTATGTAGCATTTATGGATCTGGAGAAGGCATATGATACAGTTCATAGAGATGCTCTGTGGAAGGTATTAAGAATATATGGTGTGGGAGGCAAGTTGTTAGAAGCAGTGAAAAAGTATTTATCGAGGATGTAAGGCATGTGTATGTGTAGGAAGAGAGGAAAGTGATTGGTTCTCAGTGAATGTAGGTTTGCGGCAGGGGTGTGTGATGTCTCCATGGTTGTTTAATTTGTTTATGGATGGGGTTGTTAGGGAGGTGAATGCAAGAGTTTTGGAAAGAGGGGCAAGTATGAAGTCTGTTGGGGATGAGAGAGCTTGGGAAGTGAGTCAGTTGTTGTTCGCTGATGATAAAGCGCTAGTGGCTGTTTCATGTGAGAAACTGCAGAAGCTGGTGACTGAGTTTGGTAAAGTGTGTGAAAGAAGAAACTTAAGAGTAAATGTGAATAAGAGCAAGGTTATTAAGTACAGTAGGGTTGAAGGTCAAGTCAACTGGGAGGTAAGTTTGAATGGAGAAAAACTGGAGGAAGTAAAGTGTTTTAGATATCTGGGAGTGGATATGGCAGCAGATGGAACCATGGAAGCAGAAGTGATTTTTTTTTTTTTTTTTTTTGCTTTGTCGCTGTCTCCCGCGTTTGCGAGGTAGCGCAAGGAAACAGACGAAAGAAATGGCTCAACCCACCCCCATACACATGTATATACACACGTCCACACACGCAAATATACATACCTACACAGCTTTCCATGGTTTACCCCAGACGCTTCACATGCCTTGATTCAATCCACTGACAGCACGTCAACCCCGGTATACCACATTGCTCCAATTCACTCTATTCCTTGCCCTCCTTTCACCCTCCTGCATGTTCAGGCCCCAATCACACAAAATCTTTTTCACTCCATCTTTCCACCTCCAATTTGGTCTCCCTCTTCTCCTCGTTCCCTCCACCTCCGACACATATATTCTCTTGGTCAATCTTTCCTCACTCATTCTCTCCATGTGCCCGAACCATTTCAAAACACCCTCTTCTGCTCTCTCAACCACGCTCATTTTATTTCCACACATCTCTCTTACCCTTACGTTACTTACTCGATCAAACCACCTCACACCACATATTGTCCTCAAACATCTCATTTCCAGCACATCCATCCTCCTGCGCACAACTCTATCCATAGCCCACGTCTCGCAACCATACAACATTGTTGGAACCACTATTCCTTCAAACATACCCATTTTTGCTTTCCGAGATAATGTTCTCGACTTCCACACATTCTTCAAGGCTCCCAGAATTTTCGCCCCCTCCCCCACCATATCATCCACTTCCGCTTCCATGGTTCCATCCGCTGCCAGATCCACTCCCAGATATCTAAAACACTTCACTTCCTCCAGTTTTTCTCCATTCAAACTCACCTCCCAATTGATTTGACCCTCAACCCTACTGTACCTAATAACCTTGCTCTTATTCACATTTACTCTTAACTTTCTTCTTTCACACACTTTACCAAACTCAGTCACCAGCTTCTGCAGTTTCTCACATGAATCAGCCACCAGCGCTGTATCATCAGCGAACAACAACTGACTCACTTCCCAAGCTCTCTCATCCCCAACAGACTTCATACTTGCCCCTCTTTCCAAAACTCTTGCATTCACCTCCCTAACAACCCCATCCATAAACAAATTAAATAACCATGGAGACATCACACACCCCTGCCACAAACCTACATTCACTGAGAACCAATCACTTTCCTCTCTTCCTACACGTACACATGCCTTACATCCTCGATAAAAACTTTTCACTGCTTCTAACAACTTGCCTCCCACACCATATATTCTTAATACCTTCCACAGAGCATCTCTATCAACTCTATCATATGCCTTCTCCAGATCCATAAATGCTACATACAAATCCATTTGCTTTTCTAAGTATTTCTCACATACATTCTTCAAAGCAAACACCTGATCCACACATCCTCTACCATTTCTGAAACCACACTGCTCTTCCCCAATCTGATGCTCTGTACATGCCTTCACCCTCTCAATCAATATCCTCCCATATAATTTACCAGGAATACTCAACAAACTTATACCTCTGTAATTTGAGCACTCACTCTTATCCCCTTTGCCTTTGTACAATGGCACTATGCACGCATTCCACCAATCCTCAGGCACCTCACCATGAGTCATACATACATTAAATAACCTTACCAACCAGTCAACAATACAGTCACCCCCTTTTTTAATAAATTCCACTGCAATACCATCCAAACCTGCTGCCTTGCCTGCTTTTATCTTCCGCAAAGCTTTTACTACCTCTTCTCTGTTTACCAAATCATCTTCCCTAACCCTCTCACTTTGCACACCACCTCGACCAAAACACCCTATATCTGCCACTCTATCATCAAACACATTCAACAAACCTTCAAAATACTCACTCCATCTCCTTCTCACATCACCACTACTTGTTATCACCTCCCCATTTGCGCCCTTCACTGAAGTTCCCATTTGCTCCCTTGTCTTACGCACTTTATTTACCTCCTTCCAGAACATCTTTTTATTCTCCCTAAAATTTAATGATACTCTCTCACCCCAACTCTCATTTGCCCTTTTTTTCACCTCTTGCACCTTTCTCTTGACCTCCTGTCTCTTTCTTTTATACATCTCCCACTCAGTTTCATTTTTTCCCTGCAAAAATCGTCCAAATGCCTCTCTCTTCTCTTTCACTAATACTCTTACTTCTTCATACCACCACTCACTACCCTTTCTAATCAACCCACCTCCCACTCTTCTCATGCCACAAGCATCTTTTGCGCAATCCATCACTGATTCCCTAAATACTTCCCATTCCTCCCCCACTCCCCTTACTTCCATTGTTCTCACCTTTTTCCATTCTGTACTCAGTCTCTCCTGGTACTTCCTCACACAAGTCTCCTTCCCAAGCTCACTTACTCTCACCACCCTCTTCACCCCAACATTCACTCTTCTTTTCTGAAAACCCATACAAATCTTCACCTTAGCCTCCACAAGATGATGATCAGACATCCCTCCAGTTGCACCTCTCAGCACATTAACATCCAAATGTCTCTCTTTCGTGCGCCTGTCAATTAACACGTAATCCAATAACGCTCTCTGGCCATCTCTCCTACTTACATAAGTATACTTATGTATATCTCGCTTTTTAAACCAGGTATTCCCAATCATCAGTGCTTTTTCAGCACATAAATCTACAAACACTTCACCATTTCCATTTACAACACTGAACACCCCATGTATACCAATTATTCCCTCAACTGCCACATTACTCACCTTTGCATTCAAATCACCCATCACTATAACCCGGTCTCGTGCATCAAAACCACTAACACACTCATTCAGCTGCTCCCAAAACACTTGCCTCTCATGATCTTTCTTCTCATGCCCAGGTGCATATGCACCAATAATCACCCATCTCTCTCCATCAAATTTCAGTTTTACCCATATTAATCGAGAATTTACTTTCTTACATTCTATCACATACTCCCACAACTCCTGTTTCAGGAGTATTGCTACTCCTTCCCTTGCTCTTGTCTTCTCACTAACCCCTGAATTTACTCCCAAGACATTCCCAAACCACTCTTCCCCTTTACCCTTGAGCTTCGTTTCACTCAGAGCCAAAACATCCAGGTTCCTTTCCTCAAACATACTACCTATCTCTCCTTTTTTCACATCTTGGTTACATCCACACACATTTAGGCACCCCAATCTGGATATATATATATATATATATATATATATATATATATATATATATATTTTTTTTTTTTTTTATACTTTGTCGCTGTCTCCCGCGTTTGCGAGGTAGCGCAAGGAAACAGACGAAAGAAATGGCCCAACCCCCCCATACACATGTATATACATATGTCCACACACGCAAATATACATACCTACACAGCTTTCCATGGTTTACCCCAGACGCTTCACATGCCTTGATTCAATCCACTGACAGCACGTCAGCCCCGGTATACCACATCGCTCCAATTCACTCCATTCCTTGCCCTCCTTTCACCCTCCTGCATGTTCAGGCCCCGATCACACAAAATCTTTTTCACTCCATCTTTCCACCTCCAATTTGGTCTCCCTCTTCTCCTTGTTCCCTCCACCTCCGACACATATATCCTCTTGGTCAATCTTTCCTCACTCATCCTCTCCATGTGCCCAAACCACTTCAAAACACCCTCTTCTGCTCTCTCAACCACGCTCTTTCTATTTCCACACATCTCTCTTACCCTTACGTTACTCACTCGATCAAACCACCTCACACCACACATTGTCCTCAAACATCTCATTTCCAGCACATCCATCCTCCTGCGCACAACTCTATCCATAGCCCACGCCTCGCAACCATACAACATTTTTGGAACCACTATTCCTTCAAACATACCCATTTTTGCTTTCCGAGATAATGTTCTCGACTTCCACACATTCTTCAAGGCCCCCAGAATTTTCGCCCCCTCCCCCACCCTATGATCCACTTCCGCTTCCATGGTTCCATCCGCTGCCAGATCCACTCCCAGATATCTAAAACACTTCACTTCCTCCAGTTTTTCTCCATTCAAACTCACCTCCCAATTGACTTGACCCTCAACCCTACTGTACCTAATAACCTTGCTCTTATTCACATTTACTCTTAACTTTCTTCTTCCACACACTTTACCAAACTCAGTCACCAGCTTCTGCAGTTTCACACATGAATCAGCCACCAGAAGAGTGAATGTTGGGGTGAAGAGGGTGGTGAGAGTAAGTGAGCTTGAGAAGGAGACCTGTGTGAGGAAGTACCAGGAGAGACTGAGTACAGAATGGAAAAAGGTGAGAACAATGGAAGTAAGGGGAGTGGGGGAGGAATGGATTGCGCAAAAGATGCTTGTGGCATGAGAAGAGTGGGAGGTGGGTTGATTAGAAAGGGTAGTGAGTGGTGGGATGAAGAAGTAAGAGTATTAGTGAAAGAGAAGAGAGAGGCATTTGGACGATTTTTGCAGGGAAAAAATGCAATTGAGTGGGAGATGTATAAAAGAAAGAGACAGGAGGTCAAGAGAAAGGTGCAAGAGGTGAAAAAAAGGGCAAATGAGAGTTGGGGTGAGAGAGTATCATTAAATTTTAGGGAGAATAAAAAGATGTTCTGGAAGGAGGTAAATAAAGTGCGTAAGACAAGGGAGCAAATGGGAACTTCAGTGAAGGGCGCAAATGGGGAAGTGATAACAAGTAGTGGTGATGTGAGAAGGAGATGGAGTGAGTATTTCGAAGGTTTGTTGAATGTGTTTGATGATAGAGTGGCAGATATAGGGTGTTTTGGTCGAGGTGGTGTGCAAAGTGAGAGGGTTAGGGAAAATGATTTGGTAAACAGAGAAGAGGTAGCGAAAGCTTTGCGGAAGATGAAAGCCAGCAAGGCAGCAGGTTTGGATGGTATTGCAGTGGAATTTATTAAAAAAGGGGGTGACTGTATTGTTGACTGGTTGGTAAGGTTATTTAATGTATGTATGACTCATGGTGAGGTGCCTGAGGATTGGCGGAATGCGTGCATAGTGCCATTGTACAAAGGCAAAGGGGATAAGAGTGAGTGCTCAAATTACAGAGGTATAAGTTTGTTGAGTATTCCTGGTAAATTATATGGGAGGGTATTGATTGAGAGGGTGAAGGCATATATATATATATATATATATATATATATATATATATATATATATATATATATATATATATATATATATATACTATCCCTGGGGATAGGGGATTAAGAATACTTCCCACGTATTCCCTGCGTTTCGTAGAAGGCGACTAAAAGGGGAGGGAGCGGGGGGCTGGAAATCCTCCCCTCTCGTTTTTTTTTTTTAAATTTTCCAAAAGAAGGAACAGAGGGGGCCAGGTGAGGATATTCCAAAAAAGGCCCAGTCCTCTGTTCTTAACGCTACCTCGCTAACGCGGGAAATGGCGAATAGTTTAAAAGAATATATATATATATATATATATATATATATATATATATATATATATATATATATGAATATATATATATATATAGATATATATATATATATATATATATATATTTTTTTTTTTTTGCTTTGTCGCTGTCTCCCGCGTTTGCGAGGTAGCGCAAGGAAACAATAGAAAGAAATGGCCCAACCCACCCCCATACACATGTATATACATACGTCCACACACGCAAATATACATACCTACGCAGCTTTCCATGGTTTACCCCAGACGCTTCACATGCCCTGATTCAATCCACTGACAGCACGTCAACCCTGGTATACCACATCGATCCAATTCACTCTATTCCTTGCCCTCCTTTCACCCTCCTGCATGTTCAGGCCCCGATCACACAAAATCTTTTTCACTCCATCTTTCCACCTCCAATTTGGTCTCCCACTTCTCCTCGTTCCCTCCACCTCCGACACATATATCCTCTTGGTAAATCTTTCCTCACTCATTCTCTCCATGTGCCCAAACCATTTCAAAACACCCTCTTCTGATCTCTCAACCACGCTCTTTTTATTTCCACACATCTCTCTTACCCTTACGTTACTTACTCGATCAAACCACCTCACACCACACATTGTCCTCAAACATCTCATTTCCAGCACATCCACCCTCCTGCGCACAACTCTATCCATAGCCCACGCCTCGCACCCACACAACATTGTTGGAACCACTATTCCTTCAAACATACCCATTTTTGCTTTCCGAGATAATGTTCTCGATTTCCACACATTCTTCAAGGCTCCCACGATTTTCGCCCCCTCCCCCACCCTATGATCCACTTCTGCTTCCATGGTTCCATCCGCTGCCAGGTCCACTCCCAGATATCTAAAACACTTTACTTCCCCCAGTTTTTCTCCATTCAAACTTACCTCCCAATTGACTTGACCCTCAACCCTACTGTACCTAATAACCTTGCTCTTATTCACATTTACTCTTAACTTTCTTCTTTCACACACTTTACCAAACTCAGTCACCAGCTTCTGCAGTTTCTCACATGAATCAGCCACCAGCGCTGTATCATCAGCGAACAACAACTGACTCACTTCCCAAGCTCTCTCATCCCCAACAGACTTCATACTTGCCCCTCTTTCCAAAACTCTTGCATTCACCTCCCTAACAACCCCATCCATAAACAAATTAAACAACCATGGAGACATCACACATCCCTGCCACAAACCTACATTCACTGAGAACCAATCACTTTCCTCTCTTCCTACACGTACACATGCCTTATATCCTCGATAAAAACTTTTCACTGATTCTAACAACTTGCCTCCCACACCATATATTCTTAATACCTTCCACAGAGCATCTCTATCAATTCTATCATATGCCTTCTCCAGATCCATAAATGCTATATACAAATCTATTTGTATATATATATATTTATTTATCTATTTATTTATTTATTTTGCTTTGTCGCTGTCTCCCGCGTTAGCGAGGTAGCGCAAGGAAATAGACGAAAGAGTGGCTCAACCCACCCCCATACACATGTATATACATACACATCCACACACAGCACATATACATACCTATACATCTCAATGTATACCTATATATACACACAGACATAATTCATACTGTCTGCCTTTATTCATTCCCATCGCCACCCCGCCACACATAGAATAACAACTCCCTCCCCCCTCAAGTGTGCGAGGTAGCGCTAGGAAAAGACAACAAAGGCCCCATTCGTTCACACTCAGTCTCTAGATGTCATGTAATAATGCACCGAAACCACAGCTCCCTTTCCACATCCACGCCCCACACAACTTTCCATGGTTTACCCCAGACGCTTCACATGCCCTGGTTCAATCCATTGACAGCACGTCGACCCCGGTATACCACATCGTTCCAATCCACTCTGATCCTTGCACGCCTTTCACCTTTCTGCATGTTCAGGCCCCGATCACTCAAAATCTTTTTCATTCCATCTTTCCACCTCCAATTTGGCTTCCCACTTCTCCTCGTTCCCTCCACCTGACATATATATCCTCTTGGTCAATCATTCCTCACTCATTCTCTCCATGTGACGAAACTATTTCACAACACCCTCTTCTGCTCTCTCAACCACACTCTTTTTATTACCACACATCTCTCTTACCCTATTATTACTTACTCGATCAAACCACCTCACACCACATATTGTCCTCAAACATCTCATTTCCAGCACTTCCACCCTCCTGCGCACAAGTGTATCCATAGCCCACGTCTCGCAACCATACAACATTCTTGGAACCTCTATTCCTTCAAACATACCCATTTTTGCTTTCCGAGATAATGTTCTCGACATCCAAACATTCTTCAAGCCTCCTAGAATTTTCGCCCTCTCCCCCACCATATGATTTACTTCCGCTTCCATGGTTCCATCCGCTGCCAAATCCACTCCCAGATATCTAAAACACTTCACTTCCTCCAGTTTTTCTCCATTCAAACTTACCTCCCAATTTACTTGACCCTCAACCCTACTGTACCTAATAACCTTACTCTTATTCACAGTTACTCTCAACTTTCTTCTTTCACACACTTTACCAAACTCAGCCTCTAGCTTCTGCAGTTTCTCACATGAATCAGCCACCAGTGCTGTATCATCAGCGAACAACAACTGACGCACGTCTCAAGCTCTCTCATCCCCAACAGACTTCATACTTGCCCCTCTTTCCAAAACTCTTCATTCCCCTCCCTAACAACCCCATCCATAAACAAATTAAACTACCATGGAGACATCACACACCCCTGCTGCAAACCTACATTCACTGAGAACCAATCATTTTCCTCTCCTCCTACACGTACACATGCCTTACATCCTCGATAAAAACTTTTCACTGCTTCTAACAACTTGCCTCCCACACCATAAATTCTAAATACCTTCCACAGAGCATCTCTATCAACTCTATCATATGCCTTCTCCAGATCCGTAAATGCTACATACAAATCCATTTGCTTTTCTAAGTATTTCTCACATACATTCTTCAAAGCAAACACCTGATCCACACATCCTCTACCACTTCTGAAGCCACACTGCTCTTTCCCAATCTGATGCTCTGTACATGCCTTCACCCTCTCAATCAATACCCTCCCATATAATTTACCGGGAATACTCAACAAACTTATACCTCTGTAATTTGAGCACTCACTCTTATCCCCTTTGCCTGTGTACAATGGCACTATGCACGCATTCCGCCAATCCTCAGGCACCTCACCATGAATCATACATACATTAAATAGCCTTACCAACCAGTCAACAATACGGTCACCCCGTTTTTTTAATAAATTCCACTGCAATACCATCCAAACCCGCTGCCTTGCCGGCTTTCTTATTCAACAAAGCTTTTACTACCTCTTCTCTGTTTACCAAATCATTTTCCCTAACCCTCTCACTTTGCACACCACCTCAACCAAAACACCCTATATCTGCCACTCTGTCATCAAACACATTCAACAAACCTTCAAAATACTCACTCCATCTCCTTCTCACATCACCATTACTTGTTATCACCTCCTTCATTGAAGGTGATAACACTCCCTTCATTGAAGTTCCCATTTGTTCCCTTGTCTTAAGCACTTTATTTACCTCCTTCCAAAACATCTTTTTATTCTCCCTAAAATTTAATGATACTCTCTCACCCCAAGTCACATTTGTCCTCTTTTTCACCTTTTGCACCTTTCTCTTGACCTGCCTCTTTCTTTTATACATCTCCCACTCACTTGCATTATTTCCCTGCAAAAATTGTCCAAAAGCCTCACTCTTCTCTTTCACTAATAATCTTACTTCTTCATCCCACCACTCACTACCCTTCCTAATCTGCCCACCTCCCACGCTTCTCACGCTACAAGGATCTTTTGTGCAGGCCATCACTGCTTCCCAAAATAAATCCCATAAACCCCCACTCCCCTTTCATCCTTTGTTCTCACCTTTCTCCATTCTGTATTCAGTCTCTCCTACTACTTCTTTACACAAGTCTCCTTCCCAAGCTCACTTACTCTCACCACTCTCTTCACCCCAACATTCTCTCTTTTTACTGAAAACCTCTAAAAAATCTTCACCTTCGCTTCCAGAAGATAATGATCAGACATCCCTCCTGTTGCTCCTCTCAGCATATTAACATCCAAAAGTCTCTCTTTCGCGCGCCTATCAATTAACACGTAATCCAATAATGCTCTCTGGCCATCTCTCCTACTTACATACGTATACATATATATATATATCTCTCTTTTTAAACCAGATATTCCCAGTCACCAATCCTTTTTCAGCACATAAATCTACAAGCTCTTCATCATTTCCATTTACAACACTTAACACCCCATGTATACCAATTATACCCTCAACTGCCACATTACTCACCTTTGCATTCAAATCACCCATCACTATAACCCGGTCTCGTGCATCAAAACCACTAACACACTTATTCAGCTGCTCCCAAAACACTTGCCTCTCATGATCTTTCTTCTCATGCCCAGGTGCATATGCACCAATAATCACCCATCTCTCTCCATCAACTTTCAGTTTTACCCATATCAATCTAGAGCTTACTTTCTTACACTCTATCAAATACTCCCACCACCCCTGTTTCAGGAGTAGTGCTCCTACTTCCTTTGCTCTTGTCCTCTCACTAACCCATGACTTTACTCGCAAGACATTCCCAAACCACTCTTCCCCTTTACCCTTGAGCTTCGTTTCACTCAGATCCAAGGCAAGTGTTTTGGGAGCAGCTGAATGAGTGTGTTAGTGGTTTTGATGCACGAAACTGGGTTATAGTGATGGGTGATTTGAATGCAAAGGTGAGTAATGTGGCAGTTAAGGGAATAATTGGTATACATGGGGTGTTAAGTGTTGTAAATGGAAATGGGTAAGAGCTTGTAGATTTATGTGCTGAAAAAGGACTGGTGATTGGGAATACCTGGTTTAAAAAGAGAGATATACATAAGTATACGTATGTAAGTAGGAGAGATGGCCAGAGCGTTATTGGATTACGTGGTAATTGATAGGAGTGCGAAAGAGAGACTATTGGATGTTAATGTGCTGAGAAGAGCAACTGGAGGGATGTCTGATCATTTTCTTGTGGAGGCGAAGGTGAAGATTTTTAGAGGTTTTCAGAAAAGAAGAGAGAATGTTGGGGTGATGAGAGTGGTGAGAGTAAGTGAGCTTGGGAAGGAGACTTGTGTGAGGAAGTACCAGGAGAGACTAAGTACAGAATGGAGAAAGGTGAGAACAAAGGAGGTAAGGGGAGTGGGGGAGGATGGGATATATTTAGGGAAGCAGTGATGGTTTGCGCAAAAGATGCTTGTGGCATGAGAAGTGTGGGATGTGGGCAGATTTGAAAGGGTAGTGAGTGGTGGGATGAAGAAATAAGATTATTAGTGAAAGAGAAGAGAGAGGCATTTGGACAATTTTTGCAAGGAAATAATTCAAATGAGTGGGAGATGTATAAAAGAAAGAGGCAGGAGGTCAAGAGAAAGGTGCAAGAGGTGAAAAAGAGGGCAAATGAGAGTTGGGGTGAGAGAGCACCATTAAATTTTAGGGAGAATAAAAAGATGTTTTGGAAGGAGGTAAATAAAGTGCGTAAGACAAGGGAACAAATGGGAACTTCAATGAAGGTGGCTAATGGGGAGGTGATAACAAGTAGTGGTGATGTGAGAAGGAGATAGAGTGAGTATTTTGAAGGTTTGTTGAATGTGTTTGATGATAGAGTGGCAGATATAGGGTGTTTTGGTCGAGGTGGTATGGAAAGTGAGAGGGTTAGGGAGGATGATTTGGTAAACAGAGAAGAGGTAGTAAAAGCTTTGCGGAAGATGAAAGCCGGCAAGGCAGCGAGTTTGAATGGCATTGCTGTGGAATTTATTAATAAAAGGGGGTGACTATTGTTGACTGGTTGGTAAGGTTATTTAATGTATGTATGATTCATGGTGAGATGCCTGAGGATTGGTGGAATGCTTCCGTAGTCCCATTGTACAAAGGCAAAGGGGACAAAGGTGAGAAGAAAGATCATGAGAGGCAAGTGTTTTGGGAGCAGCTGAATGAGTTTGTTAGTGGTTTTGATGCACAAGACCGGGTTATAGTGATGGGTGATTTGAATGCAGAGGTGAGTTAATTGATTAATTGATTAATTGATAGGCGTGCAAAAGAGAGACTTTTGGATGTTAATGTGCTAAGAGGTGCAACTGGAGGGATGTCTGATCATTATCAGGTGAAAAAAGAGGGCAAATGAGAGTTGGTGTGAGAGAGTATCATTAAATTTTAGGGAAAATAAAAAGATGTTTTGGAAGGAGGTAAATAAAGTGCATATGACAAGGGAGCAAATGGGAACTTCAGTGAAGGGGGTTAATGGGGAGGTGATAACAAGTAGTGGTGATGTAAGAAGGAGATGGAGTGAGTATTTTGAAGGTTTGTTGAATGTGTTTGATGATAGAGTGGCAGATATAGGGTGTTTTGGTCGAGGTGGTGTGCAAAGAGAGAGGGTTAGGGAAAATGATTTGGTAAACAGAGAAGAGGTAGTAAAAGCTTTGCAGAAGATGAAAGCTGGCAAGGCAGCAGGTTTGGATGGTATTGCAGTGGAATTTATTAAAAAATGGGGTGACTGTATTGTTGACTGGTTGGTAAGGTTATTTAATGTATGTATGATTCATGGTGAGGTGCCTCAGGATTGGCGGAATGCTTGCATAGTAACATTGTACAAAGGCAAAGGGGATAAGAGTGAGTGCTCAAATTACAGAGGTATAAGTTTGTTGAGTATTCCTGGGAAATTATATGGGAGGGTATTGATTGAGAGGGTGAAGGCATGTACAGATCATCAGATTGGGGAAGAGCAGTGTGGTTTCAGAAGTGGTAGAGGATGTGTGGATCAGGTGTTTGCTTTGAAGAATGTATGTGAGAAATACTTAGAAAAGCAAATGGATTTGTAGAAAAGCAAATGGATTTGTATGTAGCATTTATGGATCTGGAGAAGGCATATGATAGAGTTGATAGAGATGCTCTGTGGAAGGTATTAAGAATATATGGTGTGGGAGGCAAGTTGTTAGAAGCAGTGAAAAGTTTTCATCGAGGATGTAAGGCATGTGTACGTGTAGGAGGAGAGGAAAGTGATTGGTTCTCAGTGAATGTAGGTTTGCGGCAGGGGTGTGTGATGTCTCCATGGTTGTTTAATTTGTTTATGGATGGGGTTGTTAGGGAGGTGAATGCAAGAGTTTTGGAAAGAGGGGCAAGTATGCAGTCTGTTGTGGATGATAGAGCTTGGGAAGTGAGTCAGTTGTTATTCGCTGATGATACAGCGCTGGTGGCTGATTCATGTGAGAAACTGCAGAAGCTGGTGACTGAGTTTGGTAAAGTGTGTGAAAGAAGAAAGTTAAGAGTAAATGTGAATAAGAGCAAGGTTATTAGGTACAGTAGGGTTGAGGGCCAAGTCAATTGGGAGGTACGTTTGAATGGAGAAAAACTGGAGGAAGTAAAGTGTTTTAGATATCTGGGAGTGGCTCTGGCAGTGGATGGAACCATGGAAGCGGAAGTGAATCATAGGGTGGGGGAGGGGGTGAAAATTCTGGGAGCCTTGAAGAATGTTTGGAAGACGAGAACATTGTCTCGGAAAGCAAAAATGGGTATGTTTGAAGGAATAGTGGTTCCAACAATGTTGTATGGTTGCGAGGCATGGGTTATGGATAGAGTTGTGCTCAGGAGGGTGGATGTGCTGGAAATGAGATGTTTGAGGACAGTATGTGGTATGAGGTGGTTTGATCGAGTAAGTAATGTAAGGGTAAGAGAGATGTGTGAAAATAAAAAGAGTGTGGTTGAGAGAGCAGTAGAGGGTGTTTTGAAATGGTTTGGTCACATGGAGAGAATGAGTGAGGAAAGATTGACCAAGAGGATATATGTGTCAGAGGTGGAGGGAACAAGGAGAAGTGGGAGACCAAATTGGAGGTGGAAAGATGGAGTGAAAAAGATTTTGAGTGATCGGGGCCTGAACATGCAGGAGGTTGAAAGGCGTGCAAAGAAGAGAGTGAATTGGAACGATGTGGTATACCGGGATCGACATGCTGTCAATGGATTGAACCAGGGCATGTGAAGCGTCTGGGGTAAACCATGGAAAGTTCTGTGGGGCCTGGATGTGGAAAGGGAGCTGTGGTTTCGGTGCATTATTACATGACAGCTAGAGGCTGAATGTGAACGAATGGGGCCCTGGTTGTGTTTTCCTAGCGCTACCTCGCACACATGAGGGGGGAGGGGGTTGTTATTTCATGTGTGGCGAGGTGGCTATGGGAATAAATAAAGGCAGATAGTATGAATTATGTACATGTTTTTATATGTATATGTCTGTGTGTGTATATATATGTGTACATTGAGATGTATAGGTATGTATAGGTATGTATGTATGGACGTGTATGTATATACATGAGTATGTGGGTGGGTTGGGCGATTCTTTCATCTGTTTCTTTGCGCTACCTCGCTAATGCGGGAGACAGCGACAAAGCAAAATAAATAAATAAATAAATAAATAAGTTTGTTGAGTATTCCTGGGAAATTATATGGGAGGGTATTGATTGAGAGGGTGAAGGCATGTGCAGAGCATAAGATGGGGGAAGATCAGTGTGGTTTCAGAAGTGGTAGAGGATGTGTGGATCAGGTGTTTGCTTTGAAGAATGTATGTGAGAAATACTTAGAAAAGCAAATGGATTTGTATGCAGCATTTATGGATCTGGAGAAGGCATATGATAGAGTTGATAGAGATGCTCTGTGGAAAGTATTAAGAATATATGGTTTGGGAGGTAAGTTGTTAGAAGCATTGAAAAGTTTTTATGGAGGATGTAAGGCATGTGTACGTGTAGGAAGAGAGGAAAGTGATTGGTTCTCAGTGAATGTAGGTTTGCAGCAGGGGTGTGTGATGTCTCCATGGTTGTTTAATTTGTTTATGGATGGGGTTGTTAGGGAGGTGAATGCAAGGGTTTTGGAAAGAGGGGCAAGTATGCAGTCTGTTGTGGATGAGAGAGCTTAGGAAGTGAGTCAGTTGTTGTTCACTGATGTTACAGCGCTGGTGGCTGATTCAAGTGAGAAACTGCAGAAGCTGGTGACTGAGTTTGGTAAAGTGTGTGAAAGAAAGTTGAGAGTAAATGTGAATAAGAGCAAGGTTATTAGGTACAGTAAGGTTGAGGGTCAAGTAAATTGGGAGGTAAGTTTGAATGGAGAAAAACTTGAGGAAGTGATGTGTTTTAGATATCTGGGAGTGGATTTGGCAGTGGATGGAACTATGGAAGCAGAGCCTTGAAGAATGTGTGGAAGTCGAGAGCATTATCTCGGAAAGCAAAAATAGGTACGTGTGAAGGAATAGTGGTTCCAACAATGTTGTATGGTTGCGAGGCATGGGCTATGGATAGAGCTGTGCGCAGGAGGGTGGATGCGCTGGAAATGAGATGTTTGAGGACAATATGTGGTGTGAGGTGGTTTGATCGAGTAAGTAATGATAAGATAAGAGAGATGTGTGGTAATAAAAAGAGCGTGGTTGAGAGAGCAGAAGAGGGTGTTTTGAAACGGTTTGGTCACATGGAGAGAATGAGTGAGGAAAGATTGACCAAGAGGATAAATGTGTCAGGTGGAGGAAACGAGGAGAAGTGGGAGATCAAATTGGAGGTGGAAAGATGGAGTGAAAAAGATTTTGAGTGATCGGGGCCTGAACATGCAGGAGGGTGAAAGGTGTGCAAGGAATAGAGTGAATTGGAACGATGTGGTATACCGTGGTCGACGTGCTGTCAATGGATTGAATTAGGGTATGTGGAGCGTCTGGCGTAAACCATGGAATGTTCTGTGGGGCCTGGATGTGGAAAGGAAGCTGTGGTTTCTTTGCATTGTTACATGACAGCTAGAGACTTGAGTGTGAACGAATGGGGCCTTTGTTGTCTTCCTAGCGCTACCCCACACACATGAGGGGGGGGGGGGGTTGTTATTACACGTGTGGCGGGGTGGCGATGGGAATGAGTAAAGGGAGACAGTATGAATTATGTACATGTATATGTCTGTGTGTGTATATATATGTGTACGTTGAGATGTATAGGTACATATATTTGTGAGTGTGGATGTGTATGTATATACATGTGTATATGGGTGGGTTGGGCCATTCTTTCATCTGTTTCCTTGCGCTACCTCACTAACGCTTGAGAAAGCGACAAAGCAAACTAAAATAATAAATAAATAATATGGATCATGGTGAAATGCCTGAGGATTAGCAGAATTTATGCATAGTGCCACTGTACAAAGGCAAAGGGAAAAAGGTGAGTGTTCAAATTACAGAGGAATAAGTTTGTTGAGTATCCCTGGGAAATTATATGAGAGGGTATTGATTGAAAGAGTAAAGGCATGTACCGAGCATCAGATTGGGGAAGAGCAATGTGGTTCCAGAAGTGGTTGAGGATGTGGGGATCAGGTGTTTGCTTTAAAGGATATTATTTTTATTATTATATTTTGCTTTGTCGCTGTCTCCCGCGTTAGCGAGGTAGCACAAGGAAACAGACGAAAGAATGGCCCAACCCACCCATGTACACATGCCCTCTTTTTCACCTCTTGCACCTTTCTCTTGACCTCCTGCCTCTTTATTTTATACATCTCCCACTCATTTGCATTTTTCCCTGCAAAAATCGTCCAAATGCCTCTCTCTTCTCTTTCACTAATAATCTTACTTTTTCATCCCACCACTCACTACCCTTTCTAATCAACCCACCTCCCACACTTCTCATGCCACAAGCATCTTTTGTGCAAGCCATCACTGCTTCCCTAAATACATCCCATTTCTCCCCCACTCCCCTTACCTCCTTTGTTCTCACCTTTTTCCATTCTGTACTCAGTCTCTCCTGGTACTTCCTCACACAAGTCTCCTTCCCATGCTCACTTACTCGCACCACTCTCTTCACCCCAACATTCTCTCTTCTTTTCTGAAAACCCCTACAAATCTTCACCTTCGCCTCCACAAGATAATGATCAGACATCCCTCCATTTGCACCTCTCAGCACATTAACATCCAAAAGACTCTCTTTTGCGCGACTATCAATTAACACGTAATCCAATAACTCTTTAAAGAATGCATGTGTGAAATACTTAGAAAAACTGATGGAATTGTGTGTAGCATTTATGGACCTGGAGAAGGCATATGATAGGGTGTATAGAGATGCTTTGTGGAAGGTTTTAAGAGTATGTGGTGTGGAAGATAAGTTGCGAGAAGCAGTGAAATGTTTTTACCAAGGATATAAGGCATGTGTATGTGTAGGAAGAGAGGAAAGTGATTGGTTCCCAGTGATTGTCAGTTTGCGGCAGGGGTATGTGATGTCTCTCTGGTTGTTTAATTTGTTTAAGGATGGGGCGGTTAGGGTGGTGAATGCAAGAGTTTTGGAGAGAGGGGCAAGTATACAGTCTGTTTGGGATGAGAGGGCCTGAAAATTGGGTCAGTTGTTGTTCACTGATGCTACAGTGCTGGTGGCTGATTCAGGTGTGAAACTGCAGAAGTTTGTGACTAAGTTTGGTAAAGTGTGTGAGAGAAGAAAGTTGAGAGTAACTGTGAATAAGAGCAAGTCATTAGGTTCAGTAGGGTGGAGGGACAAGCTACTTGGGAGGTAAGTTTAAATGGAGAAAAACTGGAGAAAGTGAAGTGTTTTTGGTATCTGGGAGTGGACTTAGCAGCAAATGGAACCATGGAAGCGGAAGTGTCACAAGGTGGGGGAGGGAGCGAAGGTTCTGGAAGCATTCAAGAATGTGTGGAAGGCAAGAACATTACCTTGGAGAGCAAAAATGAGTATGTTTGAAGGAATAGTTGTTCCAACAATGTTATATGGTTACAAGCCATGGGCTATAGATAGGGTTGTGCGAAGGAGGGTGGATGTGTTGGAAATGAAATGTTTAAAGGACAATATGTGGTGTGAGGTGGTTTGATCAAGTAAGCAATGAAAGGGTGAGAGAGATGTGTGTTAATAAAAAGTGTATGGTTGAGAGAACAGAAGATGCTGTGTTGAAATGGTTTGGACACATGGAGAGAATGAGTGAAGAAAGACTGACAAAGAGGATATATGTTTCAGAGATGGAGGGAAGAAGGAAAGGAGGGAGACCACATTAGAAAAGGAAGGATGGAGTGGAAAAAGATTTTGAGCAATCAGGATCTGAACATGCAGGAGAGTGAAAGGCATGCAAGGAATAGAGTGAATTGGAACGATGTGGTATAATGGAGTGTATGTGCTGTCAATGGATTGAACCAAGGCATGTGAAGCGTCTGGGGTAAACCATGAAAAGGTCTGTGGGGCCTGGATGTGTAAAGATAGCTGTGGTTTTCGTGCATTACACAGGACAGCTAGAGATGGAGTGTGAACAAACTTTGGCATTTTTTGTCTTTTTCTAGCTCTTCCTTGCAGGATGGGGAGAGGGGGGGGGGGGGAGCTAATTTCATGTGTGGTACGGTGGTGACAGGAATGGATGAAGGCAGAAAGTATGAATATGTACATTCATATAAATATTATTTTTTATTTTATTTTATTATACTTTGTCGCTGTCCCCCGCGTTAGCGACGTAGCACAAGGAAACAGACGAAAGAATGGCCCTACCCACCCACCCACATACACATGTATATACATACACGTCCACACACGCACATATACATACCTATACATTTCAATGTATTTTATTTATCATTTATTTTGCTTTGTCGATGTCTCCCGCTTTAGCAAGGTAGCGCAAGGAAACAGACGAAAGAATGGCCCAACCCAACCACACACACGTCCACACACGCAAATATACACACCTACACATCCCAACGCATACACACACAGCATACACACACAGACACATACATATATACACATGTACATAATTCACACTGCGTTTATTTATTCCCGTCGCCACCTCGCCACACATGGAATAACAACCCCTTCCCGCCTAATGTGTGCGAGGTAGCGCTAGGAAAAGACAACAAACGCCCCATTCGTTCACACTCAGTCTCTCGCTGTCATGTAATAATGCACTGAAACCACAGCTCCCTTTCCACATCCAGGCCCAACTGAACTTTCCATAGTTTACCCCAGACGCTTCACATGCCCTGGTTCAATCCACTGACAGCACGTCGACCCCGGTATACCACATCGTTCCAATTCACTCTATTCCCTGCACGCCTTTCACCCTCCTGCATGTTCAGGCCCCGATCACTCAAAATCTTTTTCACTCCATCTTTCCACCTTCAATTTGGTCTCCCACTTCTCCTTGTTCCCTCTACCTCTGACATATATATCCTCTTGGTAAATCTTTCCTCACTCATTCTCTCCATGTGACCAAACCATTTCAAATTACCCTCTTCTGCTCTCTCAACCACACTCTTTTTATTACCACACATCTTACCCTTTCATTACTTACTCGATCAAACCACCTTACACCACATATTGTCCTCAAACACATCCACCCTCCTCCGCACAACTCTATCTATAGCCCACACCTTGCAACCATATAACATTGTTGGAACCACTGTTCCTTCAAACATACACATCTTTTCATTCTCCCTAAAATTTAATGATACTCTCTCACCCCAACTCTCATTTGCCCTCTTTTTCACATCTTACACCTTTCTCTTGACCTCCTGCCTCTTTCTTTTAAACATTCTCAGTCATTTGCACTATTTCCCAGCAAAATTCGTCCAAATGCCTCTCTCTTCTCCTTCACTAATAATCTTACTTTATCTCACCACTCACTACCCTTTCTAATCTGTCCGCCTCCCATGCTTCTCATACCACAAGCATCTTTTGGGCAAGCCATCACTACCTCCCTAAATACATCCCATTCCTCCCCCACTCCCCTTACGTCCTTTGCTTTCACCTTTTTCCATCTGCACTTAGTCTCTCCTGGATAAAACATATATAGTCTTAAAGTTTAAATTAGGCAAATTAATGTGTCATATTACACTACCTTTGCTTCATAAAGGAAATAAGTACAGATAAAAGTAAAAAAGTTTTAAGGTTTGTATCCATGGTGTATAAACCAAGGAAAGACTATATGAACAAAAAATGTGATATTTCAAAGGGTCAAATAAGGTAACAATATATGTATTCACTTTTAAAGGTAATGGATTAAATCAAAAGAGCAAATGGCAGTTGAAATACTTTTGTATGACAGCATAAAAGCAGATATTTACAAATCAATAATTCAGGCATCCGTCTATACAGTGCAAAATACAAGCAACAGCTGGAAAATTACTGTCAGAAACCAACATCCATTTCATTCATCAAATTTTTAGGATCATGGAAATATGGTAGGAGCAATGAAGAAAGTATGGAATAACAGAACATTATCTCACATGCCCTGGTTCAGTCCACTGACAGCACATCTGCCTCGGTATACCACATCATTCCAATTCACTCTATTCCTTACATGCCTTTCATCCTGTGGTAGATTCAGACCCTAATTGCTCAAAAGCTTTTTCATCCCATCCTTCCACCTCCAATTTGGTCTCCTGCTTCTCCTTCTTCCATCCACCTCTGACACATGTATCCTCTATCTCAATCTTTCCATACACATTCTGTCCATGTGTACAAACCATTTCAAACAACTCTCTTCTGTTCTCTCAACCACATTCTTTTTATTACCACACACCCCTCTTACCCCATCACTTACCCCATCAAACCACCTCACACTACATATTGCCCTCAAACAATATGTACTCATTTCCAACACCCATCTTCCTCCACATAACCCTATCTATAGCCCATGCCTCGTAGCCAAATAAACTTTGTTGGAACCATTATTCCTTCAAACATACCCATTTTTGCTTTCGTTTTGTTCTCGTATTTCACACATTCTTCAACGCTCCCAAAACCTATGTCCTCTACCCTACCCTGTGACTCACTTCCACATCAATCCAATGCTAAATCCACTCATCCACTCCCAGATATCTAAAAACTTCACTATCTCCACTTTTTCTCCCTTCAAACTTTCCTCCCATTTGACTTGTCCCTCAACCCCACTGAACCTAATATCACTGCTTTTATTCATATTTACCTTCAGCTTTCTTCATTCACACACTTTACCAAACTCAGTCACCAGCTTCTGCAGTTTCTCACCCGAATCATCCACAATTCATCGTCTATTTCCTTGCGCTACCTTGCTTATGCGGGAAACGGCGGTTAAGTACATTAAATATAATACTTCCATGAAAATATGTCAGACTTTATCCCAATATCATATCTTCTCAAGTTGTTGTGAAAAGAAGGTCCTGCTCATTGTTACCAAAGATGAAAGGATTGTTCTTTGCCCATGCCACTTACTGAAAACTGATCTATGAACTGAATCCTGACTACATACAGTAAATTTGACACAAAATCCAGTTTCATGTGCTTTACGTTATTACAGTTTCAAGCTTTGTTTTCAAAATATCACGATTCATAGCTCCACCATAAAAGAAAATTAACAAAATTTGTTTCTACTTTTTAATTAGTTCCTTGATTATGAATGCTAATGCATTATTTGCCAAATTGTCTGACCTTCCAAGTTCTCCAAAATATTCCCTCCCAGTGATAGAATCTGTTCTCTCATTATCAAATTCATATTGCATAACACTCATGCCATTAAAAATAATGCCACAAAATTTTTCCTGTGTTGATCCTCCCAGCTTTATCTTTCAACATACTTAGTGTATGGGTAATATAACCTATATTCATATCAATTCTGCATAACCATCTTTCCAATATACCTACAAACGTAAAACCAAAAACATTGCAAAGATATCTGTGGGCTTTAGGACTCTGGTAGTGGGTATCTAAAACAAAACTTTTTGTTGTCATAACATTTTTTTTGTACTTTGAACACTTTATCATAACCCTAGAAAAAGTCTAAAACATTATGGAGAAGGTACATACCTTGAAGCATTTCCTATCCAATTTTCAGAGGTGCATATTCTAAATGAAATAATCTGAAGCTGTTTTTTAATACCCTTATTATTGTTCTTTATTTACCTCCTTCTAAAACATCTTTTTAGTCTCCCTAAAATTTAATGATACTCTCTCACCCCAACTCTCATTTGCTCTCTTTTTCACCTCTTGCACCTTTCTCTTGACCTCCTGCCTCTTTCTTTTATACATCTCACACTCATTTGCATAAAAAGTGCGTAAGACAAGGGAACAAATGGGACAAATGGGAACTTCAGTGAAGGGGGCTAATGGGGAGGTGATAACAAGTAGTAGTGATGTGAGAAGGTTTGTTGAATGTGTTTGATGATAGAGTGGCAGATATAGAGTGATTTGGTCGAGGTGGTGTGCAAACTGAGAAGGTTAGGGAAAATGATTTGGTAAACAGAGAAGAGGTAGTAAAAGCTTTGCGGAAGATGAAAGCCGGCAAGGCAGCAGGTTTGGATGGTATTGCAGTGGAATTTATTAAAAAAGGGGGTGAATGTATTGTTGACTGGTTGGTAAGGTTATTTAATGTATGTATGATTCATGGTGAGGTGCCTCAGGATTGGCAGAATGCTTGCATATCCCCGGGGGTAAGGGAGAAAGAATACTTCCCATGCATTCCTCACGTGTCATAGAAAGCGACTAAAGGGGACGGGAGCAGGGGGCTAGAAACCCTCCCCTTCTTGTGTTTTAACTTTCTAAAAGGGGAAACAGAAGAAGGAGTCACGTGGGGAGTGCTCATCCTCCTCGAAGGCTCAGATTGGGATGTCTGAATGTGTGTGGACGTAACCAAGATGAGAAAAAAGGAGACATAGGTAGTATGTTTGAAGAAAGGAACCTGGATGTTTTGGCTCTGAGTGAAACAAAGCTCAAGGGTAAAGGGGAAGAGTGGTTTGGGAATGTCTTGGGAGTAAAGTCAGGGGTTAGTGAGAGGACAAGAGCAAGGGAAGGAGTAGCACTACTCCTGAAACAGGAGTGGTGGGAGTATGTGATAGAGTGTAAGAAAGCAAACTCTAGATTGATATGGGTAAAACTGAGAGTTGATGGAGAGAGATGGGTGATTATTGGTGCATATGCACCTGGGCATGAGAAGAAAGATCAAGAGAGGCAAGTGTTTTGGGAGCAGCTGAATGAATGTGTTAGTGGTTTTGGTGCACAAGACCGGGTTATAGTGATGGGTGATTTGAATGCAAAGGTGAGTAATGTGGCAGTTGAGGGAATAATTGGTATACATGGGGTGTTCAGTGTTGTAAATGGAAATGGTGAAGAGCTTGTAGATTTTGTGCTGAAAAAGGACTAGTGATTGGGAATACCTGGTTTAAAAAGAGAGATATACATAAGTATACATAAGTTTTTATCGAGGATGTAAGGCATGTGTACGTGTAGGAAGAGAGGAAAGTGATTGGTTCTCAGTGAATGTAGGTTTGCGGCAGGGGTGTGTGATGTCTCCATGGTTGTTTAATTTGTTTATGGATGGGGTTGTTAGGGAGGTGAATGCAAGAGTTTTGGAAAGAGGGGCAAGTATGAAGTCTGTTGGGGATGAGAGAGCTTGGGAAGTGAGTCAGTTGTTGTTCGCTGATGATACAGCGCTGGTGGCTGATTCATGTGAGAAACTGCAGAAGCTGGTGACTGAGTTTGGTAAAGTGTGTGAAAGAAGAAAGTTAAGAGTAAATGTGAATAAGAGCAAGGTTATTAGGTACAGTAGGGTTGAGGGTCAAGTCAATTGGGAGTTGAGTTTGAATGGAGAAAAACTGGAGGAAGTGAAGTGTTTTAGATATCTGGGAGTGGATCTGGCAGCGGATGGAACCATGGAAGCGGAAGTGGATCATAGGGTGGGGGAGGGGGCGAAAATTCTGGGAGCCTTGAAGAATGTGTGGAAGTCGAGAACATTATCTCGGAAAGCAAAAATGGGTATGTTTGAAGGAATAGTGGTTCCAACAATGTTGTATGGTTGCGAGGCATGGGCTATGGATAGAGTGGTGCGCAGGAGGATGGATGTGCTGGAAATGAGATGTTTGAGGACAATGTGCGGTGTGAGGTGGTTTGATCGAGTAAGTAACGTAAGGGTAAGAGAGATGTGTGGAAATAAAAAGAGCGTGGTTGAGAGAGCAGAAGAGGGTGTTTTGAAATGGTTTGGGCACATGGAGAGAATGAGTGAGGAAAGATTGACCAAGAGGATATATGTGTCCGAGGTGGAGGGAACGAGGAGAAGAGGGAGACCAAATTGGAGGTGGAAAGATGGAGTGAAAAAGATTTTGTGTGATCGGGGCCTGAACATGCAGGAGGGTGAAAGGAGGGCAAGGAATAGAGTGAATTGGAGCGATGTGGTATACCGGGGTTGACGTGCTGTCAGTGGATTGAATCAGGGCATGTGAAGCGTCTGGGGTAAACCATGGAAAGCTGTGTAGGTATGTATATTTGCGTGTGTGGACGTATGTATATACATGTGTATGGGGGTGGGTTGGGCCATTTCTTTCGTCTGTCTCCTTGCGCTACCTCGCAAACGCGGGAGACAGCAACAAAGCAATGGGCTATGGATAGAGTGGTGCGCAGGAGGATGGATGTGCTGGAAATGAGATGTTTGAGGACAATGTGCGGTGTGAGGTGGTTTGATCGAGTAAGTAACGTAAGGGTAAGAGAGATGTGTGGAAATAAAAAGAGCGTGGTTGAGAGAGCAGAAGAGGGTGTTTTGAAATGGTTTGGGCACATGGAGAGAATGAGTGAGGAAAGATTGACAAAGAGGATATATGTGTCGGAGGTGGAGGGAACGAGGAGAAGAGGGAGACCAAATTGGAGGTGGAAAGATGGAGTGAAAAAGATTTTGTGTGATCGGGGCCTGAACATGCAGGAGGGTGAAAGGAGGGCAAGGAATAGAGTAAATTGGAGCGATGTGGTATACCGGGGTTGACGTGCTGTCAGTGGATTGAATCAGGGCATGTGAAGTGTCTGGGGTAAACCATGGAAAGCTGTGTAGGTATGTATATTTGCGTGTGTGGACGTATGTATATACATGTGTATGGGGGTGGGTTAGGCCATTTCTTTTGTCTGTTTCCTTGCGCTACCTCGCAAACGCGGGAGACAGCGAGAAAGCAAAAAAAAAGAAAAAAAAATACATAAGTATACGTATGTAACTGGGAGAGATGGCCAGAGAGCATTACTGGATTATATGTTAATTGATAGGCGCGCGAAAGAGAGACTTTTGGATGTTAATGTGCAGAGAGGTGCAACTGGAGGGACGTCTGATCATTATCTTGTGGAGACGAAGGTGAAGATTTGTAGTGGTTTTCAGAAAAGAAGAGAAAATGTTGGGGTGAAGAGAGTGGTGAGAGTAAGTGAGCTTGGTAATGAGACTTGTGTGAGGAAGTACCAGTAGAGACTGAGTACAGAACGGAAAAAGGTGAGAACAAAGGAGGTAAGGGGAGTGGGGGAGGAATGGGATGTATTTAGGGATGCAGTGATGGCTTGCGCAAAAGATGCTCGTGGCATGAGAAGCGTGGGAGGTGGGCAGATTAGAAAGGGTAGTGAGTGGTGGGATGAAGAAGTAAGATTATTAGTGAAAGAGAAGAGACAGGCTTTTGGACGATTTTTGCAGGGAAATAATGCAAATGAGTGGGAGATGTATAAAAGAAAGAGGCAGGAGGTCAAGAGAAAGGTGCAAAAGGTGAAAAAGAGGGCAAATGAGAGTTGGGGTGAGAGAGTATCATTAAATTTTAGAGAGAATAAAAAGATGTTTTGGAAGGAGGTAAATAAAGTCCGTAAGACAACGGAACAAATGGGAACTTCAGTGAAGGGGGCTAATTGGGAGGCGATAACAAGTTGTGGTGATGTGAGAAGGAGATGGAGTGAGTATTTTGAAGGTTTTTTTGAATGTGTTTGATGATAGAGTGGCAGATATAGGGTGTTTTGGTCGAGGTGGTGTGCAAAGTGAGAGAGTTAGGGAAAATGATTTGGTAAACAGAGAAGAGGTAGTAAAAGCTTTGCGGAAGATAAAAGCCAACAAGGCAGCGGGTTTGGATGGTATTGCAGTGGAATTTATTAAAAAAAAGGGGGTGACTGTATTTTTGACTGGTTGGTAAGGTTATTTAATGTATGTATGACTCATGGTGAGGTGCCTGAGGATTGGCGGAATGCTTGCATAGTGCCATTGTACAAAGGCAAAGGGGACAAAGGTGAGTGCTCAAATTACAGAGGTATAAGTTTGTTGAGTATTCCTGGTAAATTATATGGAAGGGTATTGATTGAGAGGATGAAGGCATGTACAGAGCATCAGATTGGGGAAGAGCAATGTGGTTTCAGAAGTGGTAGAGGATGTGTGGATCAGGTGTTTGCTTTGAAGAATGTATGTGAGAAATACTTAGAAAAGCAAATGGATTTCTATGTAGCATTTATGGATCTGCAGAAGGCATATGATAGAGTTGATAGAGATGCTCTGTGGAAGGTACTAAGAATATATGGTGTGGGAGGCAAGTTGTTAGAAGCAGTGAAAAGTTTTTATCGAGGATGTAAGGCATGTGTACATGTAGGAAGAGAGGAAAGTGATTGGTTCTCATTGAATGTAGGTTTGTGACAGGGGTGTGTCATGTCTCCATGGTTGTCTAATTTGTTTATGGATGGGGTTGTTAGGGAGGTGAATGCAAGAGTTTTGGAGAGAGGGGCAAGTATGCAGTCTGTTGTGGATAAGAGAGCTTGGGAGGTGAGTCAGTTGTTGTTCGCTGATGATACAGCGCTGGTGGCTGATTTATGTGAGAAACTGCAGAAGCTGGTAAAGTTTGGTGAAGTGTGTGAAAGAAGAAAGTTGAGAGTAAATGTAAATAAGAGCAAGGTTATTAGGTACAGTAGGGTTGAGGGTCAAGTCAAGTGGGAGGTAAGTTTGAATGGAGAAAAACTGGAGGAAGTAAAGTGTTTTAGATATCTGGGAGTGGATTTGGTAGTGGATGGAACCATGGAAGCGGAAGTGAATTATAGGGTGGGGGAGGGGGCGAAAATTCTGCGAGCGTTGAAGAATGTGTGGAAGTCAAGAACATTATCTCGGAAAGCAAAAATGGGTGTGTTTGAAGGAATAGTGGTTCCAACAATGTTATATGGTTGCGAGGCATGGGCATGGTTGCGGTGCATTATTACATGACAGCTAGAGACTGAGTGTGAACGAATGTGGCCCTCGTTGACTTTTCCTAGCGCTACCTCACACACATGAGTGGGGAGGGGGTTGTTATTTCATGTGTGGCGAGGTGGCCATGGGAATGAATAAAGGCAGACAGTATGAATTATGTACATGTGTATATATATATATATATATATATATGTCTGTGTGTGTATATATATGTATACGTTGAGATGTATAGGTATGTATATTTGCGTGTGTGGATGTGTATGTATATACATGTGTATGTGGGCGGGTTGGGCCATTCTTTCGTCTGTTTCCTTGCGCTACCTGGCTAACACGGGAGATAGCGACAAAGGAAAATAAAATGAATAATTATTGGTCTGCATTTCTTTACTATTTTTATTGTTGGTGACATCTTTTTATTGCTCCAGAAATAATTGTAATAGATGATCTGGAATATATTTATTTTACTACATTTAGTCACTGTCTCCCACATTAGAGAAGTAGCGAAGAGAAACAGATGAACGAACGGCCCAACTCACCCACATACACATGTATATATATAAATGCCTACACATGCACATATTTATACATATACATATACATTTAGGGAGAATAAAAAGATGTTCTGGAAGGAGGTAAATAAAGTGTGTAAGACAAGGGAGCAAATGGGAACTTCAGTGAAGGGCGCAAATGGGGAGGTGATAACAAGTAGTGGTGATGTGAGAAGGAGATGGAGTGAGTATTTTGAAGGTTTGTTGAATGTGTTTGATGATAGAGTGGCAGATATAGGGTGTTTTGGTTGAGGTGGTGTGCAAAGTGAAAGGGTTAGGGAAAATGATTTGGTAAACAGAGAAGAGGTAGTAAAAGCTTTGTGGAAGATGAAAGCCGGCAAGGCAGCAGGTTTGGATGGTATTGCGGTGGAATTTATTAAAAAAGGGGGTGACTGTATTATTGACTGGTTGGTAAGGTTATTTAATGTATGTATGACTCATGGTGAGGTGCCTGAGGATTGGCGGAATGCGTGCATAGTGCCATTGTACAAAGGCAAAGGGGATAAGAGTGAGTGCTCAAATTACAGAGGTATAAGTTTGTTGAGTATTCCTGGTAAATTATATGGAAGGGTATTGATTGAGAGGGTGAAGGCATGTACAGTGCATCAGATTGGGGAAGAGCAGTGTGGTTTCAGAAGTGGTAGAGGATGTATGGATCAGGTGTTTGCTTTGAAGAATGTATGTGAGAAATACTTAGAAAAGCAAATGGATTTCTATGTAGCATTTATGGATCTGGAGAAGGCATATGATAGAGTTGATAGAGATGCTCTGTGGAAGGTATTAAGAATATATGGTGTGGGAGGCAAGTTGTTACAAGCAGTGAAAAGTTTTTATCGAGGATGTAAGGCATGTGTACGTGTAGGAAGAGAGTAAAGTGATTGGTTCTCAGTGAATGTAGGTTTGCGGCAGGGGTGTGTGATGTCTCCATGGTTGTTTAATTTGTTTATGGATGGGGTTGTTAGGGAGGTGAATGCAAGAGTTTTGGAAAGAGGGGCAAGTATGAAGTCTGTTGGGGATGAGAGAGCTTGGGAAGTGAGTCAGTTGTTGTTCGCTGATGATACAGCGCTGGTGGCTGATTCATGTGAGAAACTGCAGAAGCTGGTGACTGAGTTTGGTAAAGTGTGTGAAAGAAGAAAGTTAAGAGTAAATGTGAATAAGAGCAAGGTTATTAGGTACAGTAGGATTGAGGGTCAAGTCAATTGGGAGGTAAGTTTGAATGGAGAAAAACTGGAGGAAGTAAAGTGTTTTAGATATCTGGGAGTGGATCTGGCAGCGGATGGAACCATGGAAGCGGAAGTGGATCATAGGGTGGGGGAGGGGGCGAGAATTCTGGGAGCCTTGAAGAATGTGTGGAAGTCGAGAACATTATCTCGGAAAGCAAAAATGGGTATGTTTGAAGGAATAGTGGTTCCAACAATGTTGTATGGTTGCGAGGCGTGGGCTATGGATAGAGTTGTGCGCAGGAGGATGGATGTGCTGGAAATGAGATGTTTGAGGACAATGTGTGGTGTGAGGTGGTTTGATCGAGTAAGTAACGTAAGGTTAAGAGAGATGTGTGGAAATAAAAAGAGCGTGGTTGAGAGAGCAGAAGAGGGTGTTTTGAAATGGTTTGGGCACATGGAGAGAATGAGTGAGGAAAGATTGACAAAGAGGATATATGTGTCGGAGGTGGAGGGAACGAGGAGAAGTGGGAGACCAAATTGGAGGTGGAAAGATGGAGTGAAAAAGATTTTGTGTGATCGGGGCCTGAACATGCAGGAGGGTGAAAGGAGGGCAAGGAATAGAGTGAATTGGATCGATGTGGTATACCGGGGTTGACGTGCTGTCAGTGGGTTGAATCAGGGCATGTGAAGCATCTGGGGTAAACCATGGAAAGCTGTGTAGGTATGTATATTTGCGTGTGTGGACGTATGTAAAATACATGTGTTATGGGGTGGGTTGGGCATTTCTTTCGTCTGTCTCCTTGCGCTACCTCGCAAACGCGGGAGACAGCAACAAGCAATGGCTAATGGATAGAGTGGTGCGCAGGAGGATGGATGTGCTGGAAATGAGATGTTTTGAGGACAATGTGCGGTGTGAGGTGGTTTGAAACGAGTAAGTAACGTAAGGGTAAGAGAGATGTGTGGAAATAAAAAGAGCGTGGTTGAGAGAGCAGAAGAGGGTGTTTTGAAATGGTTTGGGCACATGGAGAGAATGAGGGGAGGAAAGATGACAAAGGATATATGTGTCGGAGGTGGAGGGAACGAGGAGAAGAGGGAGACCAAATTGGAGGTGGAAAGATGGAGTGAAAAAGATTTTGTGTGATCGGGGGCCCGAACATGCAGAGGTGAAAGGAGGGCAAGGAATAGAGTAAATTGGAGCGATGTGGTTTTACCGGGGTTGACGTGCTGTCAGTGGATTGAATCAGGGCATGTGAAGTGTCTGGGGTAAACCATGGAAAGCTGTGTAGTATGTATATTGCGTGTTGGAAAGTATGTATAAAACATGTGTATGGGGTGGGTTAGCCAATTCTTTTGTCTGTTTCTTGCGCTAAACCCCGCAAACGCGGGAGACAGCGAGAAAGCAAAAAAAAAGAAAAAAAAATACATAAGTATACGTATGTAACTGGGAGAGATGGCCAGAGAGCATTACTGGATTATATTTAATTGATAGGCGCGCGAAAGAGAGACTTTTTGGGTGTTAATGTGCAGAGAGGTGCAACTGGAGGGACGTCTGATCATTATCTTGTGGAGAACGAAGGTGAAGATTTGTAGTGGTTTTCAGAAAAGAAAGGAAAATGTTGGGTGAAGAGAGTGTGAGAGTAAGTGAGCTTGGTAATGAGACTTGTGTGAGGAAGTACCATAGAGACTGAAGTACAGAACGGAAAAAGGTGAGAACAAAGGAAGGTAAGGGAGTGGGGGAGAATGGATGTTTTAGGGTGCAGTGATGGTTTGCGCAAAAGATGCCTCGTGGCATGAGAAGCGTGGGAGGTGGGCAGATTAGAAAGGGTAGTGAGTGGTGGGATGAAGAAGTAAGATTATTAGTGAAAGAGAAGAGACAGGCTTTTGGACGATTTTTTGCAGGGAAATAATGCAAATGAGTGGGAGATGTATAAAAGAAAGAGGCAGGAGGTCAAGAGAAAGGTGCAAAAGGTGAAAAAGAGGGCAAATGAGAGTTGGGGTGAGAGAGTATCATTAAATTTTAGAGAGAATAAAAAGATGTTTTGGAAGGAGGTAAATAAAGTCCGTAAGACAACGGAACAAATGGAACTTCAGTGAAGGGGCAAATTTGGGGGAGGCGATAACAAGTTGGGGTGATGTGAGAAGGAGATGGAGTGAGTATTTTGAAGGTTTTTTGAATGTGTTTGATGATAGAGTGGCAGATATAGGGTGTTTTGGTCGAGGTGGTGTGCAAAGTGAGAGAGTTAGGGAAAATGATTTGGTAAACAGAGAAGAGGTAGTAAAAGCTTTGCGGAAGATAAAAGCCAACAAGGCACGGGTTTGGATGGTATTGCAGTGGAATTTATTAAAAAAAAGGGGTGACTGTATTTTTGACTGGTTGGTAAGGTTATTTAATGTATGTATGACTCATGGTGAGGTGCCTGAGGATTGGCGGAATGCTTGCATAGTGCCATTGTACAAAGGCAAAGGGGACAAAGGTGAGTGCTCAAATTACAGAGGTATAAGTTTGTTGAGTAATTCCTGTAAATTATATGGAAGGGTATTGATTGAGAGGATGAAGGAAATGTACAGAGCATCAGTTTGGGGGAAGAGCAATGTGGTTTCAGAAGTGGTAGAGGATGTGTGGATCAGTGTTTGCTTGAAGAATGTATGTGAGAAATACTTCGAAAAGCAAATGGATTTCTATGTAGCATTTATTGGATCTGCAGAAGGCATATAAATAGAGTTGATAGAGATGCTCTGTGGAAGGTAACTAAGAATATATGGTGTGGGAGGCAAGTTGTTAAAGCAGTGAAAAGTTTTTATCGAGATGTAAGGCATGTGTACATGTAGGAAGAGAGGAAAGTGATTGGTTCTCATTGAATGTGGGTTTTGTGACAGGGGTGTGTCATGTCTCCATGTTGTCTAATTTGTTTTTTGGGATGGGTTGTTTAGGGAGGTAATGCAAGAGTTTTGGAGAGAGGGGCAAGTATGCAGTCTGTTGGGGATAAGAGAGCTTGGGAGGTGAGTCATTGTTGTTCGCTGATGATACAGCGCTGGTGGCTGATTTATGTGAGAAACTGCAGAAGCTGGTAAAGTTTGGTGAAGTGTGTGAAAGAAGAAAGTTGAGAGTAAATGTAAATAAGAGCAAGGTTATTAGTACAGTAGGGTTGGGGGTCAAGTCAAGTGGGAGGTAAGTTTGAATGGAGAAAAACTGGAGGAAGTAAAGTGTTTTAGATATCTGGGAGTGGATTTGGCAGTGGATGGAACCATGGAAGCGAAGTGAATTATAGGGTGGGGGGGGGGGCGAAAATTCTGCGAGCGTTGAAGAATGTGTGGAAGTCAAGAACATTATCGTCGGAAAGCAAAAAAAGGGTGTGTTTGAAGGAATATGGTTCCAACAATGTTATATGGTTGCGAGGCATGGGCATGGTTGCGGTGCATATTACATTTACAGCTAGAGACTGAGTGTGAACGAAGTGGCCCTCGTTGACTTTTCCTAGCGCTACCTCACACACCCTGAGTGGGAGGGGTTGTTTATTTCATGTGTGGCGAGGTGGCCATGGGAATGAATAAAGGCAGACAGTAAAGAATTAATGTACATTGTGTATATATATATATAAATATAATATATAATGTCTGTGTGTGAATATATTGTATACGTTGAGATGTATAGTATGTATATTTGCGTGTGTGGATGTGTATGTATATACATGTGTATGTGGGCGGGTTGGGCCATTCTTTCGTCTGTTTCCTTGCGCTACCTGGCTAAAACGGGAGATAGCGACAAAGGAAAATAAAATGAATAATTATTGGTCTGCATTTCTTACTTTTTTATTGTTGGTGACATCTTTTTATTGCTCCAGAAATAAAATTTTAAAAAAAGATGATCTGGAATATATTTATTTTACTACATTTAGTCACTGTCTCCCCCACAAATTTGAGAAGTAGCGAAGAGAAACAGATGAACGAACGCCCAACTCACCCACTACACATGTATATATATAAATGCCTACACTGCACATATTTATACATATACATATACATTTAGGGAGAATAAAAAGATGTTCTGGAAGGAGGTAAATAAAGTGTGTAAGACAAGGGAGCAAATGGAAATCTCAGTGAAGGGCGCAAATGGGGAGGTGATAACAAGTAGTGGTGATGTGAGAAGGAGATGAGTGAGTATTTTGAAGGTTTGTTGAATGTGTTTGATGATAGAGTGGCAGATATAGGGTGTTTTGGTTGAGGTGGTGTGCAAAGTGAAAGGGTTAGGGAAAAATGATTTGGGAAACAGAGAAGAGATAGTAAAAGCTTTGTGGAAGATGAAAGCCGGCAAGGCAGCAGGTTTGGATGGGATTGCGGTGGAATTTATTAAAAAAGGGGGTTTACTGTATTTTGACTGGTTGGTAAGGTTATTTAATGTATGATGACTCATGGTGGAGGTGCCTGAGGATTGGCGGAATGCGTGCATAGTGCCATTGTACAAAGGCAAAGGGGATAAGAGTGAGTGCTCAAATTACAGAGGTAAAAAGTTTGTTGAGTATTCCTGGTAAATTATATGGAAGGGTATTGTTTGAGAGGGTGAAGGCATGTACAGTGCATCAGATTGGGGAAGAGCAGTGTGGTTTCAGAAGTGGTAAGGATGAAATGGATCAGGTGTTTGCTTTGAAGAATGTATGTGAGAAATACTTAGAAAAGCAAATGGATTTCTATGTAGCATTTAGGGATTGGAGAAGGCATATGATAGAGTTGATAGAGATGCTCTGTGGAAGGTATTAAGAATATATGGTGTGGGAGGCAAGTTGTTAGAAGCAGTGAAAAGTTTTTATCGAGGATGTAAGGCATGTGTACGTGTAGGAAGAGAGGAAAGTGATTGGTTCTCAGTGAATGTAGGTTTGCGGCAGGGGTGTGTGATGTCTCCATGGTTGTTTAATTTGTTTATGGATGGGGTTGTTAGGGAGGTGAATGCAAGAGTTTTGGAAAGAGGGGCAAGTATGAAGTCTGTTGGGGATGAGAGAGCTTGGGAAGTGAGTCAGTTGTTGTTCGCTGATGATACAGCGCTGGTGGCTGATTCATGTGAGAAACTGCAGAAGCTGGTGACTGAGTTTGGTAAAGTGTGTGAAAGAAGAAAGTTAAGAGTAAATGTGAATAAGAGCAAGGTTATTAGGTACAGTAGGATTGAGGGTCAAGTCAATTGGGAGGTAAGTTTGAATGGAGAAAAACTGGAGGAAGTAAAGTGTTTTAGATATCTGGGAGTGGATCTGGCAGCGGATGGAACCATGGAAGCGGAAGTGGATCATAGGGTGGGGGAGGGGGCGAGAATTCTGGGAGCCTTGAAGAATGTGTGGAAGTCGAGAACATTATCTCGGAAAGCAAAAATGGGTATGTTTGAAGGAATAGTGGTTCCAACAATGTTGTATGGTTGCGAGGCGTGGGCTATGGATAGAGTTGTGCGCAGGAGGATGGATGTGCTGGAAATGAGATGTTTGAGGACAATGTGTGGTGTGAGGTGGTTTGATCGAGTAAGTAACGTAAGGTTAAGAGAGATGTGTGGAAATAAAAAGAGCGTGGTTGAGAGAGCAGAAGAGGGTGTTTTGAAATGGTTTGGGCACATGGAGAGAATGAGTGAGGAAAGATTGACAAAGAGGATATATGTGTCGGAGGTGGAGGGAACGAGGAGAAGTGGGAGACCAAATTGGAGGTGGAAAGATGGAGTGAAAAAGATTTTGTGTGATCGGGGCCTGAACATGCAGGAGGGTGAAAGGAGGGCAAGGAATAGAGTGAATTGGATCGATGTGGTATACCGGGGTTGACGTGCTGTCAGTGGGTTGAATCAGGGCATGTGAAGCATCTGGGGTAAACCATGGAAAGCTGTGTAGGTATGTATATTTGCGTGTGTGGACGTATGTATATACATGTGTATGGGGGTGGGTTGGGCTATTTCTTTCGTCTGTTTCCTTGCGCAACCTCGCAAACGCGGGAGACAGCAAAAAAGAAAAAAAAAAACATTTTAACATATACATACATTTCTTCTTTCAAACTATTCACCATTTCCCATGTTAGCAAGGTAGCGTTAAGAACAGAGGACTGGGCCTCTGAGGGAATATCCTCACCTGGGGAGGGGATAGGGGAGAAAGAATACTTCCCACGTATTCCCTGCATGTCATAGAAGGCGACTAAAAGGGGAGGGAGCGGGGGGCTGGAAATCCTCCCCTCTCATTTTTTTTGTAATTTTCCAAAAGAAGGAAGGATATACTTACATATAAATACATAATTTGGAAATACCACTAAAACTAAGAGAGACTCTAGATAAAAAATATAGTCCTCAAGTTTAGATTAAGCAAATTAATGTAAGTCATAATACACTACCCTTGCTTTCATAAAGGAAAAGGAACAGATAAAAGCAAAAATGTTTAAAGGATTGTATCCATGGTGTATAAATCATGGAAAGAATACATGAACAAAGACTGTTATATTTCCAAGGGTCAAATCAGGTAACAATGTATGTATTCATATTTAAAGGTAACAGATTCATTTATAAGAGCAAATGACAGTTTGTAGGACAGATATAAATACAGATTTTTAAAAGTCAGTGATTGAAGCATATGTCTATAAAGTGCAGAATACAAGCAATAGTTGGAAAATTACTGTCAGGAACCAACATCCATTTTATCTATCAAATTTCTATGATCATGGTAATATATTGGCACAAAAATACATTACATATCCTCATGTAGATATGATAAACATAATATTTAAGACTACAGTGTGTAACATTAATTTTTTTTTTTTTTTTTTTTTGTCGCTGTCTCCCGCGTTTGCGAGGTAGCGCAAGGAAACAGACGAAAGAAATGGCCCAACCCCCCCCCATACACATGTATATACATACGTCCACACACGCACATATACATACCTACACAGCTTTCCATGGTTTACCCCAGACGCTTCACATGTCTTGATTCAATCCACTGACAGCACGTCAACCCCGGTATACCACATTGCTCCAATTCACTCTATTCCTTGCCCTCCTTTCACCCTCCTGCAAGTTCAGGCCCCGATCACACAAAATCTTTTTCACTCCATCTTTCCACCTCCAATTTGGTCTCCCTCTTCTCCTCGCTCCCTCCACCTCCGTCACATATATCCTCTTGGTCAACCTTTCCTCACTCATTCTCTCCATGTGCCCAAACCATTTCAAAACACCCTCTTCTGCTCTCTCAACCACGCTCTTTTTATTTCCACACATCTCTCTCACCCTTACGTTACTTACTCGATCAAACCACCTCACACCACACATTGTCCTCAAACATCTCATTTCCAGCACATCCATCCTCCTGCGCACAACTCTGTCCATAGCCCACGCCTCGCAACCATACAACATTGTTGGAACCACTATTCCTTCAAACATACCCATTTTTGCTTTCCGAGATAATGTTCTCGACTTCCACACATTCTTCAAGGCTCCCAGAATTTTCGCCCCCTCCCCCACCCTATGGTCCAATTCTGCTTCCACGGTTCCATCCGCTGCCAGATCCACTCCCAGATATCTAAAACACTTCACTTCCTCCAGTTTTTCTCCATTCAAACTCACCTCCCAATTTACTTGACCCTCAACCCTACTGTACCTAATGACCTTGCTCTTATTCACATTTACTCTTAACTTTCTTCTTCCACACACTTTACCAAACTCCGTCACCAGCTTCTGCAGTTTCTCACATGAATCAGCCACCAGCGCTGTATCATCAGCGAACAACAACTGACTCACTTCCCAAGCTCTCTCATCCCCAACAGACTTCATACTTGCCCCTCTTTCCAAAACTCTTGCCTTTACCTCCCTAACAACCCCATCCATAAACAAATTAAACAACCATGGAGACATCACACACCCCTGCCGCAAACCTACATTCACTGAGAACCAATCACTTTCCTCTCTTCCTACACGTACACATGCCTTACATCCTCGATAAAAACTTTTCACTGCTTCTAACAACTTGCCTCCCACACCATATATTCTTAATACCTTCCACAGAGCATCTCTATCAACTCTGTCATATGCCTTCTCCAGATCCATAAATGCTACATACAAATCCATTTGCTTTTCTAAGTATTTCTCACATACATTCTTCAAAGCAAACACCTGATCCACACATCCTCTACCACTTCTGAAACCACACTGCTCTTCCCCAATCTGATGCTCTGTACATGCCTTCACCCTCTCAATCAATACCCTCCCATACAATTTACCAGGAATACTCAACAAACTTATACCTCTGTAATTTGAGCACTCACTCTTATCCCCTTTTCCTTTGTACAATGGCACTATGCACGCATTCCTCCAATCCTCAGGCACCTCACCATGAGATATAACATTAATAAATGCACAAATTACGAGGACAGTTTTCTCTAGGGAACTATGATTTGGAGCTCAAGTGGAAGAGCTGTTATTTCTGAAAGCATATCATTATATGTTGATAAACACTGCATAAGCTGCCTTCAACCTTTTAATTTTTCAAAAGAAGAAACAGAGAATAAGGCAAAATGAGGATATTTCCTCTATGGCTCAGTCCTTTGTCCTTGATGCTACCTCGCTAATGAGGGAAATGGCTAATATGCATAAAAGATGTTTATATACTTTATTACTATATATCATACATAATCCCTGGGGATAGGGGAGAAAGTATACCTCCCACGCATTCCTCACGTGTCGTAGAAGGCGACTAAAGGGGACAGGAGCAGGGGGCTAGAAACCCTCCCCTCCTTGTATTTTAAGTTTCTAAAAGGGGAAACAGAAGAAGGAGTCACGCGGGGATTGCTCATCCTCCTCGAAGGCTCAGTTGGGGTGTTTATATGTGTGTGGATGTAACCAAGACGAGAAAAAAAGGAGAGATAGGTAGTATGTTTGAGGAAAGGAACCTGGATGTTTTGGCTCTGAGTGAAACGAAGCTCAAGGGTAAAGGGGAAGAGTGGTTTGGGAATGTCTTGGGAGTAAAGTTAGGGGTGAGTGAGAGGACAAGAGCAAGGGAAGGAGTAGCACTACTCCTGAAACAGGAGTGGAGGGAGTATGTGATAGAGTGTAAGAAAGTAAACTCTAGATTGATATGGGTAAAACTGAAAGTGGATGGAGAGAGATGGGTGATTATTGATGCATATGCACCTAGGCATGAGAAGAAAGATCATGAGAGGCAAGTCTTTTGGGAGAAGGTAAGTGAGTGTGTTAGTAGTTTTGATGAATGAGACAGGGCTATAGTGATGGGTGATTTGAATGCAAAGGTGAGTAATGTGGCAGTTGAGGGAATAATTGGTGTACATGGCGTGTTCATTGTTGTAAATGGAAATGGTGAAGAGCTTGTAGATTTATGTGCTGAAAAAGGACTGGCGATTGGGAATATCTGGTTCAAAAAGAGAGATATACATAAGTATACAGTATGTAACTAGGAGAGATGGCCAGAGAGCATTATTGGATTACTGTGTTAATTGATAGGCGCATGAAAGAGAGACTTTTGGATGTCAATGTGCTGAGAGGTGTCACTGGAGACATGTCTGATCATTATCTTGTGGAGGCAAAGGTGAAGATTTGTAGAGGTCTTCAGAAAAGAAGAGAGAATGTTGGGGTGAAGAGAGTGGTGAGAGTAAGTGAGCTTGGGAAGGAGACTTGTGTGAGGAAGTACAAGGAGTGACTGAGTAAAGAATGGAAAAAGGTGAGAACAAAGGACGTAAAGGGAGTGGGGGAGGAATGGGGTGTATTTAGGGAAGCAGTGATGGCTTGTGCAAAAGATGCTTGTGGCATGAGAAGTGTGGGCAGATTAGAAAGGGTAGTGAGTGGTGGGATGAAGAAGTTAGATTATTAGTGAAAGAGAAGAGAGGCATTTGGACGATTTTTGCAGGGAAATAATGCAAATGACAGGGAGATGTATAAAAGAAAGAGGCAGGAGGTCAAGAGAAAGGTGCAAGAGGTGAAAAAGAGGGCAAATGAGAGTTGAGGTGAGAAATTATCATTAAATTTTAGGGAGAATAAAAAGATTTTTGGAAGGAGGTAAATAAAGTATGTCAGATAAGGGAACAAATGGGAACATCAGTGAAGGGGGCTAATGGGGAAGTGATAACAAGTAGTGGTGATGTGAGAAGGAGGTGGAGTGAGTATTTTGAAGGTTTGTTGAATGTATTTGATGATTGAGTGGAAGATATAGGGTACTTTGGTCGAGTTGGTGTGCAAAATGACAGGGTTAGGGAGAATGATTTGGTAAACAGAAAAGAAGTAATAAAATCATTGTGGAAGATGAAAGCCAGCACGGCAGCGGGTTTCGATAGTACTGCCGTGGAATTTATTAAAAAAGGGGGTGACTGTCATGTTGACTGGTTGGTAAGGTTATTTAATGTATGTATGACTCATGGTGAGGTGCCTGGGGACTAGCGGAATGCTTGCATAGTGCCATTGTAGAAAGGCGAAGGGGATACGAGTGAGAAATACTTAGAAAAGCAAATGGATTTTTATGTAGCATTTATGGATCTGGAGAAGGCATATGATGGAGTTGAAAGAGATGCTCTGTGGAAAGTATTAAGAACATTTTATTATTATTATTTTGCTTTATCGCTGTCTCCCACGTTAGCAAGGTAGCACAAGGAAATAGACGAAAGAATGGCCCAACCCACCCACATACACATGTATATGCATACATGTCCACACATGCAAATATACATACCTATACATCTAAACGTATACATATACATACACACACAGACATATACACGTGTACATAATTCATACTGTCTGCCTTTATTCATTCCCATCGCAACCCTGCCACACATGAAATAACAACCCCTTCCCCCCTCATGTGTGTGAGGTAGCACTAGGAAAAGACATCGAAGGCCACATTCATTCACACTTCGTCCCTAACTGTCATGTAATAATGCACCGAAACCACAGCTCCCTTTCCACATCCAGGCCCCACAGAACTTTCCATGGTTTACCCCAGACGCTTCACATGCCCTGGTTCAATCCATAGACAGCACGTCGACCCCCGCATACCACATCGTTCTAATGCACTCTGTTCCTTGCAAGCCTTTCACCCTCCTGCATGTTCAGGCCCCGATCACTTAAAATCTTTTTCACTCCATCTTTCCACCTCCAATTTGGTCTCCCACTTCTTGTTCCCTCCACCTCTGACACATATATTCTCTTGGTCAATCTTTCCTCACTCATTCTCTCCATGTGACCAAACCATTTCAAAACAACATCTTCTGCTCTCTCAACCACACTGTTTCTATTATCACACATCTCTCTCACCCTTTCATTACTTACAAAATCAAACCACCTCACACCACATATTGTCCCTGGGGATAGGGGAGAAACAACACTTCCCATGCATTCCTCACGAGTTGTAGAATGCGACTAAGGGACATGGAGCTGGTAAACACCTCCCC
>NC_092261.1:20441104-20521601 GCF_036320965.1 Panulirus ornatus
AGCGAGAGGGTTAGGGAAGATAATTTGGTAAATAGAGAAGAGGTAGTAAAAGCTTTACAGAAGATGAAAGCCGGCAAAGCAGCAGGTTTGGATGGTATTGCAGTGGAATTTATTAAAAAAGGGGGTGACTGTATTGTTGACTGGTTGGTAAGGTTATTTAATGTATGTATGATTCATGGTGAGGTGCCTGAGGATTGGCAGAATGCTTGCATAGTGCCATTGTACAAAGGCAAAGGGGATAAGAGTGAGTGCTCAAATTACAGAGGTATAAGGTTGTTGAGTATTCCTCGGAAATTATATGGGAGGGTATTGATTGAGAGGGTGAAGGCATGTACAGACCATCAGATTGGGGAAGAGCAGTTTGGTTTCAGAAGTGGTAGAGGATGTGTGGATCAGGTGTTTGCTTTGAAGAATGTATGTGAGAAATACTTAGAAAAACAAATGGATTTGTATGTAGCATTTATGGATCTGGAGATGGCATATGATAGAGTTGATAGAGATGCTCTGTGGAAGGTTTTAAGAATATATGGTGTGGGAGGCAAGTTGTTAGAAGCAGTGAAAAGTTTTTATCGAGGATGTAAGGCATGTGTACGTGTAGGAAGAGAGGAAAGTGATTGGTTCTCAGTGAATGTAGGTTTGTGGCAGGGGTGTGTGATGTCTCCATGGTTGTTTAATTTGTTTATGAATTGGGTTGTTAGGGAGGTGAATGCAAGAGTTTTGGAAAGAGGGGCAAGTATGCAGTCTGTTGTGGATGAGAGAGCTTGGGAAGTGAGTCAGTTGTTGTTCGCTGATGATACAGCACTGGTGGCTGATTCATGTAAGAAACTGCAGAAGCTGGTGACTGAGTTTGGTAAAGTGTGTGAAAGAAGAAAGTTAAGAGTAAATGTGAATAAGAGCAAGGTTATTAGGTACAGTAGGGTTGAGGATCAAGTCAGTTGGGAGGTAAGTTTGAATGGAGAAAAACTGGAGGAAGTAAAGTGTTTTAGATATCTGGGAGTGGATCTGGCAGCAGATGGAACCATGGAAGCGGAAGTGAATCATAGGGTGGGGGAGGGGGCGAAAATTCTGGGAGCCTTGAAGAATGTTTGGAAGTCGAGAACATTATCTCGGAAATCAAAAATGGGTATGTTTGAAGGAATGGTGGTTCCAACAATGTTGTATGGTTGCGAAGCATGGACTATGGATAGAGTTGTGCACAGGAGGGTCGATGTGCTGCAAATGAGATGTTTGAGGACAATATGTGGTGTGAGGTAGTTTGATCGAGTAAGTAATGTAAGGGTGAGAGAGATGTGTGGAAATAAAAAGAGTGTGGTTGAGAGAGCAGAAGAGGGTGTTTTGAAATGGTTTGGTCACATGGAGAGAATGAGTGGGGAAAGATTGACCAAGAGGATATATGTGTCAGAGGTGGAGGGAACGAGGAGAAGTGGGAGACCAAATTGGAGGTGGAAAGGAGTGAAAAGATTTTGGGTGATCGGGGCCTGAACATGCAGGAGGGTGAAAGGCGTGCAAGGAATAGAGTGAATTGGAACAATGTGGTATACCGGGGTCGACGTGCTGTCAATGGATTGAACCAGGGCAAGTGAAGTGTCTGGGGTAAACCATGGAAAGTGTGTGGGGCCTGGATGTGGAAAGGGAGCTGTAGTTTCGGTGCATTATTACATGACAGCTAGAGACTGAGTGTGAATGAATGGGGCCTTTGGTGTCTTTTCCTAGCACTACCTCGTGCACATCAGGGGGGAGGGGGTTGTTATTCCATGTGTGGCGAGGTGGCGATGGGAACAAATAAAGGCAGACAGTATGAATTATGTACATGTGTATATATGTATATGTCTGTGTGTGTATATATATGTGTACATTGAGATGTATAGGTATGTATATTTGCGTGTGTGGACATGTATGTATATACATGTATATGTGGGCAGGTTGGGCCATTCTTTCGTCTGTTTCCTTGCGGTACCTCGCTAACGCGGGAGACAGCGACAAAGCAAAATAAATAAATTAAAAAAAAAATAAAATAAATAAAAAAAGATGTATTGTTGACTGGTTGGTAAGGTTATTTAATGTATGTATGACTCATGGTGAGGTGCCTGAGGACTGGCGGAATGCTTGCAAAGTGCCATTGTACAAAGGCAAAGGGTATGAGAGTGAGTGCTCAAATTACAGAGGTATAAGTTTGCTGAGTATTCCTGGGAAATCATATGGGAGGGTATTGATTGTGAGGGTGAAGGCATGTACAGAGCATCAGATTGGTGAAGAGCATTTTGGCTTCAGAAATGGTAGAGGATGTGTGGATCATGTGTTTGCTTTGAAAAATGTATGTGAGAAATACTTAGAAAAGCAAATGGATTTGTATGTAGTATTTATGGATCTTGAGAAAGCATATGATAGAGTTGATAGAGATGCTGTATGGAAGGTATTAAGAATATATCATGTGGGAGGTAAGTTGTTAGCAGCATTTAAAAGTTTTTATTGAGGATGTTCGTCATGTGTACGTGTAGGAAGAGAGGAAAGTGATTGGCTCTCAGTGAATATTGGTTTGCGGAAGGGGTATGTGATGTCTCCATGGTTGTTTGATTTGTTTATGGATGGGGTTGTTAGGGAGGTGAATGCAAGAGTTCTGGAAAGAGGGGCAAGCATGCAGTCTGTTGTGGAGAGAGCTTGGGAAGTGAGTCAGTTGTTGTTCGCTGATGATACAGTGCTGGTGGCTGATTCATGTGAGAAACTGCAGAATCTGGTGACTGAGTCTGGTAAAGTGTGTGAAAGAAGAAAGCTGAGAGTAAATGTGAATAAGAGCAAGGTTATTAGGTACAGTAGGGTTGAGGGACAAGTCAATCGGGAGGTAAGTTTGAATGGAGAGAAACTGGAGGAAGTAAAGTGTTTTAGATATCTGGGAGTGGATTTGGCAGTGGATGGAACCATGGAAGCGGAAGTGAATCATAGGGTGGGGGAGGGGGCGAAAGTTTTGGGAGCGTTGAAGAATGTGTGGAAGTTGAGAACGTTATTTTGGAAAGCAAAAATGGGTATGTTTGAAGGAATAGTGGTTCTAACAATGTTATATGGTTACGAGTCGTGGGCTATAGATAGAGTTGTGCGGAGGAGGGTGGATGTGCTAGAAATCAGATGTTTGAGGACAATATGTGGTGTGAGGTGGTTTGATCTAGTAAGTAATGAAAGAATGAAAGGGTAAGAAAGATGTGTGGTAATAAGAAGAGTGTGGTTGAGAGAGCAGAAGAGGGTGTTTTGAAATGATTTTGTCACATGGAGAGAATGAGTGAGGAAAGATTGGCAAAGAGGATATATGTGGCAGAGGTGGAGGGAACATGGAGAAGTGGGAGACCAAATTGGAGGTGGAAAGATGGAGTGAAATAGATTTTGAGTGATCTGGGCCTTAACATACTGGAGGGTGAAAGGCATGCAAGGAACAGAGTGAATTGTAATGATGTGGTATACCAGGGTCGACGTGCTGTCAACAGATTGAACCAGGGCATGTGAAGCGTCTGGGGTAAAACATGGAAAGTTTTGTGAGGCCTGGATGTGGAAAGGGAGCTGTTGGTTTGGTGCATTATACATGACAGCTTGAGACGGAGGGTGAAGAAATGTGGCCTTTGTTGTCTTTTCGTAGCACTACCTTGCGCACATGCAGGGGGAGTGGGTTTTCATTTCATTATGTGGTGGGGTGGCGACGGGAATGACTAAGGTCAGATAGTATAAATCATGTACATGTATATATATGTATATGTCTGTGTGTGTATATATATTTGTATACGTCGAGATGTATAGGAATATATATGTGCTTGTGTGGATGTTTTTGTATATACATGTGTATTTGGGTGGGTCAGGCTATTCTTTCGTCTGTATTCTTGCGCTATCTCGCTAACACGAGAGACAGTGACAGAGCATAATAAAAAAAAAAGATGTTTTGGAAGGAGGTAAATAAAGTGCGAAAGACAAGGGAAGAAATGGGAACATCAGTGAAGGGGGCTAATGGGGAGGTGATGACAAGTAGTGGTGATGTGAGAAGGAGATGGAGTGAGTATTTTGAAGGTTTGTTGAATGTGTTTGATAATAGAGTGGCAGATATAGGGTGTTTTGGTCGAGGTGGTGTGCAAAGTGAGAGGGTTAAGGAGAATGATTTGGTAAACAGAGAAGAGGTAGTAGAAGTTTTGCGGAAGATGAAAGCTGGCAAGGCAGTGGTTTTGGATGGTAATGCAGTGGAATTTACTAAAAAAGGGGTGACTGTGTTGTTGATTGGTTTTTAAGATTATGTAATACATATATGACTCATGGTGAGGTGCCAGAGGATTGGCGGAATGTTTGCATAGTGCCACTGTACAGAGACAAAGGGGATAAAAGTGAGTGCTCAAATTACAGAGGTATAAGTTTGTTGAGAATTGCTGGGAAATTATATGGGAGGGTATTGATTGAGAGGGTGAAGGCATATACAGAGCATCAGATTGGGGAAGAGCAGTGTGGTTTCAGAAGTGGTAGAGGATGTGCGGATCAGGTATTTACTTTGAAGAATGTATGTGAGAAATACTTAGAAAAACAAATGGATTTGTATGTAGCATTTATGGATCTGGAGAAGACATATGATAGAGCTGATAGAAATGCTCTGTGGGGGGTATTAAGAATATATGGTGTGGGAGGCAAGTTGTTAGAAGCAGTGAAAAGTTTTTATCAAGGATGTAAGGCATGTGTATGTGTTGATAGAGAGGAAAGTGATTGGTTCTCAGTGAATGTTGGTTTGCGGCAGGGGTGCGTGATGTCTCCATGGTTGTTTAATTTGTTTATGGATGAGGTTGTTAGGGAGGTAAATGCAAGAGTTTTAGAAAGTGGGATAAGTATGCAGTCTGTTGTGGAGGAAAGAGCTTGTGAAGTGAGTCGGTTGTTGTTCACTGATGATACAGCGCTGGTGGCTGATTCATGTGAGAAACTGCAGAAGCTGGTGATTGAGTTTGGTTAAGTTTGTGAAAGAAGAAAGCTGAGAGTAAATGTGAATAAGAGCAAGGTTATTAGGTACAGTAGTGTTGAGGGACAAGTCAATTGGGAGGTAAGTTTGAATGGAGAAAATCTGGAGGAAGTGAAGTGTTTTATATATTTGGGAGATGATTTGGCAGTGGATGGAACCATGGAAGCGGAAGTGAATCATAGGGTGGGGGAGGGGGCGAAAGGTCTGTGAGCATTGGAGAATGTGTGGAAGTCGAGAACGTTATCTCCGAAAGCAAAGATGGGTATATTTGAAGGAATAGTGGTTCCAAGAATGTTATATGGTTGCGGGGTGTGGCCTGCAGATAGAGTTGCGCGGAGGAGGGTGGATGTGCTGGAAATGAGATGTTTGAGGTCAATATGTGGTGTGAGGTGGTTTGATCGAGTAAGTAATAATAGGGTAAGAGAGATGTGTGGTAATAAAAAGAGTGTGGTTGAGAGAGCAGAAGAGGGTGTTTTGAAATGGTTTGGTCACATGGAGAGAATGAGTGAGGAAAGATTGACCAAGAGGATATATGTGTCAGAGGTGAAGGGAATGAGGAGAAGTGGGAGACCAAACTGGAGGTGGAAAGATGGAGTGAAAAAGATTTTGAGTGATCAGGGCCTGAACATGCAGGTGGGTGAAAGGCGTGCAAGGAATAGAGTGAATTGGAACGATGTGGTATACCGTGGTAGACGTGCTGTCAATGGACTGAACCAGGGCATATGATGTGCCTGGGGTAAACCATGGAAAGTTGTGTGGGGCCTGGATGTGGAAAGGGAGCTGTGGTTTCGGGGCATTATACATGACAGCTAGAGACTGAGTGTGAATGAATGTAGCCTTTGTTGTCTTTTCCTAGCGCTACCTTGCGCACATGCTGGGGGAGGGGATTTTCATTTTATGTGTGGCGGGGTGGCGAAGGGAATGAATAGGGGATAAGGGAGAGAGAATACTTCCAACGCATTCCTCAAGTGTCGTAGAAGGCGACTAAAGAGGACGGGAGTGGGGGGCGAGAAACCCTTCCCTCCTTGTATTTCAACTTTCTAAAAGGTGAAACAGAAGAAGGAGTCACGCGAGGAGTGCTCATCCTCCTCGAAGGCTCAGATTGGGGTGTCTACATGTGTGTGGATGTAACCAAGATGAGAAAAAAGGAGAGATAGGTAGTATGTTTGAGGAAAGGAACCTGGATGTTTTGGCTCTGAGTGAAACGAAGCTCAAGGGTAAAGGGGAAGAGTGGTTTGGGAATGTCTTGGGATTAAAGTCAGGGGTTAGTGAGAGGACAAGAGCAAGGAAAGGAGTAGCACTACTCCTGAAACAGGAGTTGTGGGAGTATGTGATAGAGTGTAAGAAAGTAAATTCTAGATTGATATGGGTAAAACTGAAAGTTGATGGAGAGAGATGGGTGATTATTGGTGCACATGCACCTGGGCATGAGAAGAAAGGTCATGAGAGGCAAGTGTTTTGGGAGCAGCTGAATGAGTGTGTTAGTGGTTTTGATGCACAAGACCGGGTTGCAGTGATTGGTGATTTGAATGCAAAGGTGAGTAATGTGGCAGTTGAGGGAATAATTGGTATAAATGGGGTGTTCAGTGTTGTAAGTGGAAATGGTGAAGAGCTTGTAGATTTATGTGCTGAAAAAGGACTGGTGATGGGGAATACCTGGTTTAAAAAGCGAGATATACATAAGTATACGTATGTAAGTAGGAGAGATGGCCAGAGAGCGTTATTGAATTATGTGTTAATTGATAGGCACGCGAAAGAGAGACTTTTGGATGTTAATGTGCTGAGAGGCGCAACTGGAGGGATGTCTGATCATTATCTTGTGGAGGCGAAGGTGAAGATTTGTAGGGTTTTTCAGAAAAGAAGAGAGAATAGTGGAGTGAAGAGAGTGGTGAGAGTAAGTGAGCTTCGGAAGGAGACTTGTGTGAGGAAGTACCAGGAGAGACTGAGTGCAGAATGAAAAAAGGTGAGAAGAAAGGAGGTAAGGGGAGTGGGGGAGGAATGTGATGTATTTAGGGAAGCAGTGGTGGCTTGCGCAAAAGATGCTTGTGGCAAGAGAAGCATGGGAGGTGGGTTGATTAGAAAGGGTAGTGAGTGGTGGGATGAAGATGTAACATTATTAGTGAAAGAGAAGAGAGAGGCATATAGACGATTTTTGCAGGGAAAAAATGCAAATGAGTGGGAGAGGTATAAAAGAAAGAGGCAGGAGTTCAAGAGAAAGGTGCAAGAGGTGAAAAAGAGGGCAAATGAGAGTTGGGGTGAGAGAGTATCATTGAATTTTAGGGAGAATAAAAAGATATTTTGGAAGGAGGTAAATAAAGTGCGTAAGACAAGGGAGCAAATGGGAACTTCAGTGAAGGGGGCTAATGGGGAGGTGATAACAAGTAGTGGTGATGTGAGAAGGAGATGGAGTGAGTATTTTGATGAATTATGTACATGTGTATATATGTACATGTCTGTGTGTGTGTATATATATATGTATATGTTGAGATGTATAGGTATGTATTTGTGCGTGTGTGGATGTGTATGTATATACATGTGCATGTGGGTGGATTGGGCCATTCTTTAATAAGTTTCCGTGCGCTACCTCGCTAATGCGGGAGACAGCGACAAAGTATAATAAATAATTATATTAATATGGTTGACTTTCTGTTGTGTGTTTCAACAACTGGTTTAACTGTATGTCATACTTATTGTCTTGTATTTTATACTATTAGAGGTGAACCAAATATTAGTTCTTTTATCTCACTCGGAGATTCTACTACAACTATAACAAGTCCTAGATTGGAATTGAGAGTAGGGGCTGTAGTAATAAGATCAGTTTTATCATGATTGTTATTCTCAGAGAGATATATAATTTGTTTAAGATTTTCTTGGAAATTTTAGCTTTAGCAGTAATAAATTTTGGGGGGATCTTGGGATATATATTCAGTTTTATGAATATAAATTATAGTTTAAAGGCATATGATAGTTGATAGAGATGCTCCATGGAAGTTATTAAGAGTTTATGGTGTGGGAGGCAAGTTGATACAAGCAGTGAAAAGTTTTTATCGAGGATGTAAGGCATGTGCATGAGTAAGAAGAAAGGAAAGTTAGTGGTTTCCAGTGAATGTCGGTTTGCAGCAGGGATGCAAGATGTCTCCATGGTTGTTTAATTTGTTTATGTGTTGGGTTGTTAGGGAGGTGAATGCAAGAGTTTTGGAGAGAGTGGCAAGAATGCAGTCTGTTGTGGATGAGAGGGCTTGGGAAGTAAGTCAGTTGTTGTTCGCTGATGATACAGCATTGGTGGCTGACTAGGGTGAGAAAGTGTAGAAGCTGGTGACTGAGTTTGGTAAAGTGTGTGAAAGAAGAAAGCTGAGAGTAAATGTGAATAAGAGTAAGGTTATTAGGTGCAGTAGGTTTGAGAGACAAGTGAATTGGGAGGTAAGTTTGAATGGAGAAAAACTGGGGAAGTGAAGTGATTTAGATATCTGGGAGTGGATTTGGCAGCAGCTGGAAGTGGAAGTGAGTCACAGGGATAGGGAGGGGGTGAATGTTCTGGGAGCGTTCAAGCATGTGTGGAAGGCGAGAACATTATCTCGGAAAGCAGAAATGGGTATGTTTGAAGGAATAGTCGTTCCAACAATGTTATTTGGTTGCGAGGCATGGGCTATAGATAAGGTTATGTGGAAGAGGGTGGATATATTGGAAATGAGATGTTTGAGGACAATAGGTGGTGTGAGGTGGTTTGATCGAGTAAGTAATGAAAGGGTGTTTGGTATTAAAAAGAATGTGGTTGAGTGAGCAGAAGAGGTTGTATTGAAATGGTTTGGTCACATGGAGAAAATGAGTGAGGAAAGGTTGGCAAAGAGGATATATGTGTCAGAGGTGGAGGGAATGATGAGAAGTGGGAGACCAAATTGGAGGTGGAAGGATGGAGTGAGAAAGATTTTGAGCAATCGAGGACCTGAACATGCAGGATGGTGAAAGGCATGTAAGGAATAGAGTGAATTGGAATGATGTGGTATACCGGGGTCGACGTGCTGTCAGTGCATTGAACCAGGGCATGTGAAGCGTCTGGGGTATTGTGTGGCCTGGATATGGAAAGGGAAATGTGGTTTCGGTGCATTATACATGACAGCTAGAGACTGACTGTGAATGAATGTGGCCTCTGTGTTCTTTTTCTAGCTCTACCTGGCACTAATGTGGGGGTAGGGGGCTGTCATGTCATGTGTGGTGAGGTGGCAACGGGAATGAATAAAGGCAGCAGGTATAAATTATGTACATGTGTATATATGTATATGTCTGTGTATGTATATGTATGTATATGTTGAAAAGTGTAGGTATGTATATATGCGTGTGTGGACGTTTATGTATATACATGTGTAAGTGGGTGGCTATGGCCATTCTTCATTTGTTTCCTTGCGCTGCCTCGCAAACGCAGGTGACAGCGACAAAGTACAATATGAATATGAATAGATAATTTGATGTCAATTGATCTTTCTTCCATTTCTAGTTTTGTAGATTTGTGATTTTTACTTCATTTATCAGATTGACATTAAAAGTTGGTGCTAAATAAAAAAAAAAGTTTGATGGGGTTTGATTATAGTATTTAGGTAGACAGGGAGGTCATATGTCTTAATAAGAGGCTCTAGTTTTATTGAAATAACATAGGATAAGACTTAAATTAAAGTTTTTATGAAAAAAAATGTTTGACTTAATACTGCCTTAATCATGCTTTATTACTCATATGATTTAATTTTTAGAATATTGCATTGAAGCTGCAAATGAGGTTTAGTTTACCTGTGGGTATAAGTATATATTTTTTGAGAGATTGATCTTCATCTTTACATTAGGAATGTAATGTGTTAAAAGTTACACAATGAAAAAGATGCATAAACAAAATTGAATCACTTTGAAAATAAGTTAGAAGCCTTTTTCATTCCACAAATGCTTCATTGGTAGGAAAATGAAATTTCATTGAAATCATTAACAGTGATAAGCCTCTTTTTGGCTTCTACCAAAATTTAATTAGAGGTTAATTAAACCAAGGCTTAGATTGAACCTAAGAACAAATTTTCGCGTTCTAATTGAAGTGAGGTTAGTTAAATATAACACTTTGTGAGTGCAAGTTACATATCATCGTTGACTATAACCCCATTGATATCATTCAAGGGCTCTGGAATGCCATTCGACATATAATTCCAATAAAAGATTTAAAAGAAAATAAGTCCCATGGAAGATCATGAGATTAAATTTGATAGGTTTATAGTGCATACTAATGGTAGTAATAGTGTAATTTCTACATCAAAAATTGAAAAAATAGCAGAGATTAGGAAGAACTCTAAAGAAAACGGAATGGTGCTGATCCTTTAGGATCAAATCCACATTCAAATGGTGATAATTTTTCTTTACCAGCAATTGCATTTTTTGAATGAATGATGCGATTGATATAGGAGTAAAACAGATGATTTGTGTTACAAAGGAAATAGATAAGATTTATTTATGTATTCATTATACTTTGTCGCTGTCTCCTGCGTTAGCGAGGTAGCGCAAGGAAACAGACGAAAGAATGGCCCAACCCACCCACATACACATGTATATACATACACGTCCACACACAGCACATATAAATACCTGTACATCACACTCAGCTAGAGAGTGAGTGTGAACTAATGGGCCTTTGTTGTCTTTTCCTAGCGCTACCTCGCACACATGAGAGGGGAGGGGGTTATTATTCCATGTGTTGCGAGGTGGCGATGGGAATGAATAAAGGCAGACAGTATGAATTATCTACATGTGTATATATGTATATGTCTGTGTGTGTATATGTATACATTGAAATGTATAGGCATGTATATTTCCGTGTGTGGACGTGTCTGTGTATACATGTGTATGTGGGTGGGTTAGGCCGTTCTTTCGTCTGTTTCCTTGCGCTACCTCGCTAATGTGGGAGACAGCGACAAAGCAAAATAATAATAAAACATCTCAACGTATACATATATATAAACACACACAGACATATACATATAAACACATGTACATAATTCATACTGTCTGCCCTTATTCATTCCCCGTCGCCACCCCGCCACACATGAAATAACAACCCCCTCTCCCCGCATGTGCACGAGGTAGCCCTAGGAAAAGACAACAAAGGCCACATTCGTTCACACTCAGTCTCTAGCTGTTATGTACAATGCATAGAAACCACAGCTCCCTTTCCATGTCCAGGGTCCACTGAATTTTCCATGGTTTACCTCAGACACTTCACATGCCCTGGTTCAATCCATTGACAGCACGTTGACCCTGGTATACCACATCATTCCAATTCACTCTATTCCTTGGACGCCTTTCAACCTCCTGCATTTTCAGGCCCCGATCACTCAAAATCTTTTTCACTCCATCTTTCCGCCTCCAATTTGGTCTCCCACTTCTCCTCGTTCCTTCCACCTCTGACACATATATCCTCTTTGTCAATCTTTCCTCACTCATTCTCTCCATGTGACCGAACCATTTCAAAACACCCTCTTCTGCTCTCTCAACCACACTCTTTTATTACCACCCATCTCTCTTACCCTTTCATTACTTACTCGATCAAATCACCTCACCCCACATATTGTCCGCAAACATCTCATTTCCAGCACATCCACCCTCCTCTACATAACTCTATTTATAGCCCAAGACTAGTAACCAAATAAAATTGTTGGAACCACTATTCCTTCAAACATAGCCATTTTTCCTTTCCAAGATAATGTTCTCGACTTCCACACATTTTTCAACGCTCCCAGAATTTCCGCCCCCTCCCCACCCTATGATTCACTTCCGCTTCCATGGTTCCATCCGCTGCCAAATCCACTCCCAGATATCTAAAACACTTTACTTCCTCCAGTTTTTCTCCATTCAAACTTACCTCCCAGTTGACTTGTCCCTCAACCCTACTGTACCTAATAACCTTGATCTTATTCACATTTACTCTCAGCTTTTTTGTTTCACGCACTTTACCAAACTCAGTCACCAGCTTCTGCAGTTTCTCACCCGAATGAGCCATCAGCGCTGTATCATCAGCGAACAACAACTGACTCACTTCCCAAGCTCTCTCATCCACAACAGACTGCATACTTGCCCCACTTTCCAAAACTCTTGCAGTCACCCCCCTAACAATGCCATCCATAAACAAATTAAACAACCATGGGGACATCACGCACCCTTTCCGGAAACCAACATTCTCTGAGAACCAGTCACTTTCCTCTCTTCATACTCGTACACATGCCTTACATCGTTGATAAAAACTTTTCACTGCATCTAACAACTTGCCTCCCACACCATATATTCTTAATACCTTCCACAGAGCATCTTTATCATCTCTATCATATGCCTTCTCCAGATCCATAAATGCTATATACAAATCAGTTTGTATTTCTAAGTACCTCTCACATACATTCTTCAAAGCAAACACCTGATCCACACATCCTCTACCACTTCTGAAACCACACTGCTCTTCCCCAATCTGATTCTCTGTACATGCCTTCGCCTTATCAATCAATACCCTTCCATATAATTTCCTAGGAATACTCAACAAACTTTTACAGATAAAGTGCGTAAGACAAGGGAGCAAATGGGAACTTCAGTGAAGGGCGCAAATGGGGAGGTGATAACAAGTAGTGGTGATGTGAGAAGGAGATGGAGTGAGTATTTTGAAGGTTTGTTGAATGTGTTTGATGATAGAGTGGCAGATATAGGGTGTTTTGGTCGAGGTGGTGTGCAAAGTGAGAGGGTTAGGGAAAATGATTTGGTAAACAGAGAAGAGGTAGTGAAAGCTTTGCGGAAGATGAAAGCCGGCAAGGCAGCAGGTTTGGATGGTATTGCAGTGGAATTTATTAAAAAAGGGGGTGACTGTATTGTTAACTGGTTGGTAAGGTTATTTAATGTATGTATGACTCATGGTGAGGTGCCTTAGGATTGGCGGAATGCGTGCATAGTGCCATTGTACAAAGGCAAAGGGGATAAGAGTGAGTGCTCAAATTACAGAGGTATAAGTTTGTTGAGTATTCCTGGTAAATTATATGGGAGGGTATTGATTGAGAGGGTGAAGGCATGTACAGAGCATCAGATTGGGGAAGAGCAGTGTGGTTTCAGAAGTGGTAGAGGATGTGTGGATCAGGTGTTTGCTTTGAAGAATGTATGTGAGAAATACTTAGAAAAGCAAATGGATTTGTATGTAGCTTTTATGGATCTGGAGAAGGCATATGATAGAGTTGATAGAGATGCTCTGTGGAAGGTATTAAGAATATGTGGTGTGGGAGGAAAGTTGTTAGAAGCAGTGAAAAGTTTTTATCGAGGATGTAAGGCATGTGTACGTGTAGGAAGAGAGGAAAGTGATTGGTTCTCAGTGAATGTAGGTTTGCGGCAGGGGTGTGTGATGTCTCCATGGTTGTTTAATTTGTTTATGGATGGGGTTGTTAGGGAGGTAAATGCAAGAGTTTTGGAAAGAGGGGCAAGTATGAAGTCTGTTGGGGATGAGAGAGCTTGGGAAGTGAGTCAGTTGTTGTTCGCTGATGATACAGCGCTGGTGGCTGATTCATGTGAGAAACTGCAGAAGCTGGTGACTGAGTTTGGTAAAGTGTGTGAAGAAGAAAGTTAAGAGTAAATGTGAATAAGAGCAAGGTTATTAGGTACAGTAGGGTTGAGGGTCAAGTCAATTGGGAGGTGAGTTTGAATGGAGAAAAACTGGAGCAAGTGAAGTCTTTTAGATATCTGGGAGTGGATCTGGCAGCGGATGGAACCATGGAAGTGGAAGTGGATCATAGGGTGGGGGAGGGGGCGAAAATTCTGGGGGCCTTGAAGAATGTGTGGAAGTCGAGAACATTATCTCGGAAAGCAAAAATGGGTACGTTTGAAGGAATAGTGGTTCCAACAATGTTGTATGGTTGCGAGGCGTGGGCTATGGATAGAGTTGTGCGCAGGAGGATGGATGTGCTGGAAATGAGATGTTTGAGGACAATGTGTGGTGTGAGGTGGTTTGATCAAGTGAGTAACGTAAGGGTAAGAGAGATGTGTGGAAATAAAAAGAGCGTGGTTGAGAGAGCAGAAGAGGGTGTTTTGAAGTGGTTTGGGCACATGGAGAGAATGAGTGAGGAAAGATTGACCAAGAGGATATATGTGTCGGAGGTGGAGGGAACGAGGAGAAGAGGGAGACCAAATTGGAGGTGGAAAGATGGAGTGAAAAAGATTTTGTGTGATCGGGGCCTGAACATGCAGGAGGGTGAAAGGAGGGCAAGGAATAGAGTGAATTGGAGCGATGTGGTATACCGGGGTTGACATGCTGTCAGTGGATTGAATCAAGGCATGTGAAGCTTCTGGGGTAAACCATGGAAAGCTGTGTAGGTATGTATATTTGCGTGTGTGGACGTATGTATATGCATGTGTATGGGGGGGGTGGGCCATTTCTTTCATCTGTTTCCTTGCGCTACCTCACAAACGCGGGAGACAGCGACAAAGTATAATAAAAAAAAAAAAATACCTCTGCAATTTGAGCACTCACTCTTTTCTACTTTGCCTCTGTACAATGGCACTATGCAAGCCTTCTGCCAGTCCTCAGGTACTTCACTATGAGTCATACATACTTTAAATATCCTTACCAACCAGTCAACAACACACCCACCTCTTTTTTAATAAATTCCACTGCAATACCATCCAAAATCGCTGATTTGGTGGCTTTCATCTTCCACAAAGCTTTTACTACCTCCTCTATGTTTACCAAACCATTTTCCCTAATCCTCTCACTTTGCACACCAGCTCGACAAAAACACATTTAACAAACCTTCAAAATACTCTCTGTCTCCTCACCTCACCACTACTTGTTATTACCTCCCCATTAGCCTCCTTCACCTATGTTCCCATTGGTTTTCTTGTCTTACACACTTTGTTTACCTCTTTTTATTCTCTCTAGAATTAAATGATAATCTCTCACCCCAACTCGCATTTGCCCTTTTTTCACCTCTTGCACCTTTCTCTTGACCTCCTTGCCTCTTGCTTTTATACATCTCCCAGTCATTTGCATTGTTTACCTGCAAAAATCGTCCAATACCTCTCTTCTCTTTCACTAATAATCTTACATCTTCATCCCACCACTCACCACCTTTTCCAATCTGCCCTCCTCCCACGCTTCTAATTCCACAAGCATCTTTTGCGCAAGCCATCACTGCTTCCCTAAATACATCCCATTCCTCCCCCACTCCCCTTACGTCTTTTGCTCTCACCTTTTTCCATTCTGCACTCAGTCTCTCCTGGTACTTCCTCACACAAGTCTCCTTCCCAAGCTCACTTATTCTCACCACTTTCTTCACCCCAACATTCTCTCTTCTTTTCTGAAAACCTCTACAAATCTTCACCTTTGCCTCCATAAAATAATGATCAGACATCTTTCCAGTTGCACCTCTCAGCACATTAACATCCAAAAGTCTCTTTCACGCGCCTATCAATTAACACATAATCCAATAACGCTTTCTGGCCATCTCTCCTACTTACATATGTATACTTAAGTATATCTCTTTTTAAACCAGGTATTCCCAATCACTAGTCCTTTTTCAGCATAAACATCTACAAGCTCTTCACCATTTCCATTTACAACACTGAATACCCCATGTATACCAGTTATTCCCTCAACTGCCACATTACTCACCTTTGCCTTCAAATCACCCATCACTATAACCCGGTCTCGTGCATCAAAACCACTAACACACTCATTCAGCTGCTCCTAAAACACTTGCCTCTCATGATCTTTCTTCTCATGCCCAGGTGCATATGCACCAATAATCACCCATCTCTCTACATCCACTTTCAGTTTTACCCATATTAATCTAGAGTTGACTTTCTTACACTCTATCACATACTCACACCACTCCTGTTTCAGGGATAGTGCTACTCCTTCCCTTGATCTTGTCCTCTCACTAACCCCTGACTTTACTCCCAAGATATTCCCAAACCACTCTTCCCCTTTACCCTTGAGCTTCGTTTCACTCAGAGCCAAAACATCCAGGTTCCTTTCCTCAAACATACTACCTATCTCTCCTTTTTTCTCATCTTGTTACATGCACACACATTTAGACACCCCAATCTGATATATATATATATATATATATATATATATATATATATATATATATATATATTATATATATATATATATATATATATACACACACACACACAAAACATATTTTCCTCATTCTATTAAAAAGAAAGTTGTCAAAAGCTGATTTAAGGTAGTAATATTTAGTGTTAACAAACGTTTCATTTCGTCATTACTCATGTTTTATGGTGGTGGTTGTGTCTGGGTGAGTCATATTTTATAGAAAAAATAAATAAATCAAAATGTCAGGCGTGGAATTCGTACCGACGCCCGGAAGGTCGGACTGCGACCTGAACGCAGCGCCATAAACCAGTCGGTCATCCTAACATTTAATGTGAAATTTGGAAGTTCTATTTATATTACCAAACTGAACCCATTCCAGGACCAAATGGATGTGTCCCATTGCATGGACAGTTGTGCGAATATAATATATATATATATATATATATATATATATATATATATATATATATATATATATATATATATATATATATATATAATCTGCTTTAGTAATATGTATATCCTGGTCTTTTTTAAGGTGTTAATAGGTCTTATAAATGTTTTAGGGCAATTAGGTTCCACTGGTTTTGAGCTAGTGACAAACACTAAAACCTTACAGATATTAATTTCATCATTAGCGTAATGACTGTATTTCTCTAAATTACAAAAAGACTTTGTGACATGAACACATCTGGCTTCCCTGTTAGAGCACACCCAACTTAATCCGTAGCCACATGCACACAAGGAATCCTTATTTAGTGCTTTATTAGACAGGTAGATCACAAAAGAAGGGTTTGTTTTCTTAGTCCAGTGTGTGTTTGTAATGATTCAACTTACAATTTAGTGACATTTGTAGACTATTGCCTTCATGACTTAATGTATTCTAGCAATAGTTGGATGGCAACAGCTGTAGCATTGTGTACATTTGCCATCCAGAGAGAACGGATGCCCATCTGTTGGTCCACATACTTCCAAACTTTCCTACAATAACGACACATTACAACTAATTATTCACATACAAATATTATCATCTTGTACATTACAAAATTACGAAACAGAATTAACATATTTCATGTATAAATAAATGTTTCTATATCACAAATTTCACGATATAAGAAGGCCTTCAAATGTATGTTTTTTGGGTTAACTAAAGTAAACACATGAAGGAAATGAGAGCACAGTATAATAACGATTTCAGATAATGTCACAAACCACAATGGTTTGTTAATATGTAAATTATAATGGATAAATAGGCTAAATGTTCTACACATATAAAAACATGAACTAAAAAAAAAAAGTTTGCCTGGTGTGAGAATCGAACTCACGACCTTGAGCTTTTGAGGCTCACGCTCTGCCACTGAGCTAACCAGGCGGTAATATAATACAAAAAAAAATCTTCTATTTGAATTGCTAGAAAATCCCGACATTTTCTTGTTTGGCTCTGCTCCTGGTCTTAGAAAGTGCTGGAGGGGATTATATATATATATATATATATATATATATATATATATATATATATATATATATTATATATATGAGCCTGATGGGAAATAACCGGTGTAGATCCAGTTGATCACCAAGGTGAGATGAAGGGTATTCGAGTACATAATATTCCAATAGTCATTTCCCTATTAGGGGCCATCATATCCTAGCGGTAACGCTCCCGCCTGTTGCACATGGGTCCCGGGTTCGATCGTGACTGTTGGAGGTTTGTATGATATATATAAATATTGTGCTCATAGTTTGTTCATGTATTTAGTTGAGTTTGCCCAAAAAACATACATTTGAATACGTTCTTATATGTTGAATTTTGTGATGTACAAACATTTATTTATACATGAAATATGTTAATTCTGTTTCGTAATTATGTAATGTACAAGATGATAATATTTGTATGTGAATAATTAGTTGTAATGTGTCGTTATTGTAGGAAAGTTTGGAAGTATGTGGACCAACAGATGGGCATCCGTTCTCTCTGGATGGCAACAGCCGTAGCATTGTGTACATTTGTTGGTCAACACATCTCCAAACTTTCCTACAATAACGACACATTACAACTAATTATTCACATACAAATATTATCATCTTGTACTTTACAAAAGTACGGAACAGAATTAACATATTTCATGTATAAATAAATGTTTCTATATCACAAATTTCACGATATAAGAAGGCCTTCAAATGTATGTTTTTTGGGTTAACTAAAGTAAACACATGAAGGAAATGAGAGCACAGTATAATAACGATTTCAGATAATGTCACAAACCACAATGGTTTGTTAATATGTAAATTATAATGGATAAATAGGCTAAATGTTCTACACATATAAAAACATGAACAAACTAAAAAAAAAAGTTTGCCCGGACCAGGGATTGAACCAGGGACCTCTCGATCTTCAGTCGAGCGCTCTCCCGACTGAGCTACCCGGGCCTCAATTATATAAAAAATTTGGGGGGGTATTTATCCTACCCAAAAGTATTTTGTTGTGTTGTGGTGTGATGATGACGTAGGTGTTGTGGTGTAGTTTGTAGCAGTTTGGTGGTGTGATGATGATGAAGTAGGTCATGTGATGTAGCAGAAAGGTGAGGGAATTGGCCATATATCATGATGGTGTATGGCAAGATCAGATGATCATACCTTCCCGCTTGTTCACCCCGGAAATTGCTCTTCTGATACTTCTACAGTTTGGGTATGTGTTTGTTAGACTAAATATTAACATGAGAATAGTGTAATATTAAAGAAAATTATAATAATGATTTAGATTTGTTATAGGTCAAGATGTGTAGTTGAAGCGGAAGAGCGAAATATGGTACAGGTCAGCCATTACTGGGTCGACGACACATACTGAAAATTACCGCCTTTATTATTATTATTATACATTCATCTCTGTGTCAGTTGTTTTAAATATTTGTTTTGTTTGTAGAGTAAAACTTGTCTTTCCGATATTATTATTTCCTAGAGAAATGGTAGTTAATGGAGAGGTTCATAAAGTGTGAGGTCAACATTATGTGATATTTACAGTAACGTCGAGGTAGTATTTACCAATGGCGTCTTGATGTTTTAAGGTCCTGGCCATAGATTATCACCACCACATACACTGGCTGACAACTAGCCACAATTGGATATAATAAACCCCTAAACTATGGCTGGTTTCTGGGGCCCTCCAGCCTTCCATACGTTCCTGATAAGATCTTTTTATATGTTTTTTTCAGAGAAACAAGACACGTGTGCATCTCTGTAAAGTTACACACACACACACACATTACTTCTTCAGATAATGTCTGCAATAAAAGGTCAAGATGAAAAGTTGTTCTATTTCGTAATGGGTTTGACCTTGATATTTGGAATGAATGTTTAGCCTATCTAAATTTGACAGTTGAGGTTATTTATTTGCTTGGTGTTTCCAGATTGTAATTTGGAAGGAGTGTCCTGGATGATGAGCCCCAAGATGACCTAAGATTGTTGTACAAGATGGAAAACAATTCCCAAGCTTTTCTTCCATTTTGGTTTCAAGAATTGAATTGAGCCATTTTGTATTTCCTTGCATCTGTATGAAATATTTCTTTAGGTATAACTATTCCATGAATAATTTTCTGTATGTTTTCTGGTAATATTTGGCTTGTGTTTATTTCATTGTGGTACTATGGTATGACAGCCACATTGATGGATATAGCTACTAAGACTTGCAGCACAACACATGATGCTTTCCTCAAGGCACATAACTTGTACCTACACAAGGTCCACAATTATTTTTTTAAGCTTATATTTAAGAGAATTGACATGACATACAGTTTGTTGTGCAACTATGTAGTTGACAAGGGCATATATAATCGGTTTAATTTTCAGTTTGATGAATGCTGGCCTGAACCCTTGCTTGCTTAATTCAAAATGAAGTGCATTAAGAAGTTGCAGCAAATGATGGAGAAGGATTACACTTGAGCATACAGGTGCTTGACCAGGAGGCATCATAATTTGTAGACACTGCCAATCCCTCCTCAGATAAGTCAGCAGAGCCTGCAGTCTTAAATGAAACATTTGTTAGTAATAATGTGAAGGGTCTTGTAGCGGTTTAAAACTTTCAGAGCTATGTTATTCATGTTTGTAGTTTTACATAATGAATCAATATTCACAAAGAAATATGTGATTCTTAAGTAGTGAGGGAATGGTCCCAGAACCCTTTTTTGCACTTCATTGAGAATATAAATTTATCTGCCACTGCTGGCATCATAGCAGAGCAGTTTTATGCTGAACTATACTTAGATTATCATATTGACAACGTAGTAGGGAAGTGTGCAGTACCATGTTTACATACACACATACAGCAGCCAAATGTATGTGTATGTGTATACATATATATACACACACAGACATATACATATATACACATGTACATAATTCATACTGTCTACCCTTATTCATTCCCTTCGCTACCCTGCCACACATGACATGAAAAGCCCCTCCCTCGCTTGTGCGCAAGGTAGCGCAAGGAAAAGACAACGAAGGACTTATTCGTTCACACTCAGTCTCTTACTGTCATGTATAATGCACCAAAACCACAGCTCCCTTTCCACATCCAGGCCCCACAAAACTTTCCATGGATTACCTCAAAGGCTTCACATGCCCTGGTTCAATCCATTGACAGCAAGTCGACCCCAGTATACTACGTCGTTCCAATTCACTCTATTCCTTGCAGGCCTTTCACCCTCCTGCATGTTCAGGCCCCAATCACTCATAATCTTTTGCACTCCATCTTTCCACCTCCAATTTGGTCTTCCACTTCCCCTTGTTCCCTCCACCTCTGACACATATATTCTCTTGATCAATTTTTCCTCACTCATTCTGTCCATGTGACCAAACCATTTCAAAACACCCTCTTCTACTCTCTCAACCACACTCTTTTTATTACCACACATCTTTCTTACCTTATTATTTTTTACTTGATCAAACCACCTCACACCATATATTATCCTCAGACATCTCATTTCCAGCACATCTCCCTCCTCCGCACAACTCTATCTATAGCCCATGCCTCGCAAACATATAACATTGCTGGAACCACTATTCCCTGAAACTTACCCATTTTTGCTTTCTGAGATAATGTTCTCGACTTCCACACATTCTTCAACACTCCCAGAACTTTCGCCCCCTCTCCCACCGTATGATTCACTTCCGCTTCCATGGTTCCATCCGCTGCCAAATCCACATCCAGATATCTAAAACACTTCACCTCCTCCAGTTTTTCTCCATATATATATATTTTTTTATTTTATTTATTCATTTTGCTTTGTCGCTGTCTCCCGCGTTAGCGAGGTAGCGCAAGGAAACAGAAGAAAGAATGGCCCAACCCACCCACATACACATGTATATACATACACGTCCACACACGCAAATATACATACTAATGTATATACATTGTATATACATCTCAATGTATACATATATATACACACAGACATATACATATATACACATGTACATGATTCATAGTCTGCCTTTATTCATTCCCATCGCCACCTCGCCACACATGGAATAACCAACCCCCTCCCCCCTCATGTGTGTGAGATAGCGCTAGGAAAGATAACAAAGGCCCCATTCGTTCACACTCAGTCTGTAGCTGTCATGTAATAATGCACCGAAACCACAGCTCCCTTTCCACACCCAGGCCCCACAAATCTTTCCATGGTTTACCCCAAACGCTTCACATGCCCTGGTTCAATCCATTGACAGCACGTCAACCCCACTATACCACATCATTCCAATTCACTCTATTCCTTGCACGCCTTTCACCCTGCTGCATGTTCAGGCCCCGATCACTCAAAATCTTTTTCACTCCATCTTTCCACCTCCAATTTGGTCTCACACTTCTCCTCGTTCCCTCCACCTCTGACACATATATCCTCTTGGTCAAACTTTCCTCACTCATTCTCTCCATGTGACCAAACCATTTCAAAACACCCTCTTCTGCTCTCTCAACCACATTCTTTTTTTTTATCACACATCTCTCTCTCCCTTACATTACTTACTCTATCAAACCATCTCACACCACATACTGTCCTCAAACATCTCATTTCCAGCACATCCAACCCTCCTGCACACAACTCTATCCATAACCCATGCCTCGCAACCATACAACATTGTTGGAGCCACTATTCCTTCAAACATACTCATTTTTGCTTTCCGAGATAATGTTCTCGACTTCCACACATTCTTCAAGGCTCCCTGAATTTTCGCCCCCTCCCCCACCCTATGATTCACTTCCGCTTCCATGGTTCCATCCGCTGTGAAATCCACTCCCAGATATCTAAAACACTTCACTTCCTCCAGTTTTTCTCCATTCAAACTTACCTCCCAATTAACTAGACCCTCAACCCTACTGTACCTAATAACCTTGCTCTTATTCACATTTACTCTCAACGTTCTTCTTTCACACACTTTACCAAACTCAATCACCAGCTTCTGCAGTTTCTCACATGAATCAGCCACCTGTGCTGTATCATCAGCGAACAACAACCGACTCACTTCCCAAGCTCTCTCATCCTTAACAGACTGCATACTTGCCCCTCTTTCCAAAACTCTTGCATTCACCTCCCTAACAACCCCATCCATAAACAAATTAAACAACCATGGAGACATCACACACCCCTACTGCAAACCTACATTCACTGAGAACCAATCACTTTCCTCTCTTCCTACACATACACATGCCTTACATCCTCGATAAAAACTTTTCACTGCTTCTAACAACTAGCCTCCCACACCATATATTCTTAATACCTTCCACAGAGCATCTCTATCAACTCTATCATATGCCTTCTCCAGATCCATAAATGCTACATACCAATCCATTTGCTTTTCTAAGTATTTCTCACGTACATTCGTCAAAGCAAACACCTGATCCACATATCCTCTACCACTTCTGAAACCACACTGCTCTTGCCCCAGTCTGATCCTCAGGCACCTCACCATGAACCATACATACATTAAATAACGTTACCAACCAGTCAACAATACAGTCACCCCCTTGTTTAATAAATTCCACTGCAATACCATCCAAACCCGCTGCCTTGCCGGCTTTCATCTTCCACAAAGCTTTTACTACCTCTTCTCTGTTTACCAAATCATTTTTCCTAACCCTCTCACTTTGCACACCACCTCGATCAAAATACCCTATATCTGCCACTCTATCATCAAAGACATTCAACAAACCTTTAAAATACTCACTCTACCTCCTTCTCACATCACCATTACTTGTTATCACCTCCCCATTAGCCCCCTTCACTGAAGTTCCCATTTGTTCCCTTGTCTTACGCACTTCCAAAACTTTTTTTATTCTCCCTAAAATTTAATGATACTCTCTCACCCCAACTCTCATTTGCCCTCTTTTTCACCTTTTGCCGCAAAAACCTTTCTCTTGACCTCCTGCCTCTTTCTTTTATACATCTCCCACTCATTTGCATTATTTCCCTGCAAAAATTGTCCAAATGCCTCTCTCTTCTCTTTCACTAATAATCTTACTTCATCATCCCACCACTCACTACCCTTTCTAATCTGCCCACCTCCCACGCTTCTCATGCCACAAGCATTTTTGCGCAAGCCATCACTGCTTCCCTAAATGCATCCCATTCCTCCCCCACTCCCCTTACCTCCTTTGGTCTTTCCTTTTTCCATTCTGTATTCAGCCTCTCCTGGTACTTCCTCACACAAGTCTCCTTCCCAAGCTCACTTACTCTCATCACTCTCTTCACCCCAACAGTCTCTCTTCTTTTCTGAGAACCTCTACAAATCTTCACCTTCGCCACCACAAGATAATGCTCAGAAATCCCTCCAGTTGCACCTCTCAGCACGTTAACATCCAAAAGTCTCTCTTTTGCATGCCTATCAATTAACACTTAATCCAATAACACTCTCCGGCCATCTCTCCTGCTTACATACGTATACTTATGTATATTTCGCTTTTTAAACCAGGTATTCCCAATCACTAGTCCTTTTTCAGCACATAAATCTACAAGCTCTTCACCATTTCCATTTACAACACTGAACAGCCCATGTATACCAATTATTCCCTCAACTGCCACATTACTCACCTTCACATTCAAATCACCCATCACTATAACCTGGTCTCGTGCATCAAAACCACTTAATACACTCATTCAGCTGCTCCTTCAAACATACTCATTTTTGCTTTCCGAGATAATGTTCTCGACTTCCACACATTCTTCAAGGCTCCCTGAATTTTCGCCCCCTCCCCCACCCTATGATTCACTTCCGCTTCCGTGGTTCCATCCGCTGTGAAATCCACTCCCAGATATCTAAAACACTTCACTTCCTCCAGTTTTTCTCCATTCAAACTTACCTCCCAATTGACTAGACCCTCAACCCTACTGTACCTAATAACCTTGCTCTTATTCACATTTACTCTCAACGTTCTTCTTTCACACACTTTACCAAACTCAATCACCAGCTTCTGCAGTTTCTCACATGAATCAGCCACCTGTGCTGTATCATCAGCGAACAACAACTGACTCACTTCCCAAGCTCTCTCATCCTTAACAGACTGCATACTTGCCCCTCTTTCCAAAACTCTTGCATTCACCTCCCTAACAACCCCATCCATAAACAAATTAAACAACCATGGAGACATCACACACCCCTACTGCAAACCTACATTCACTGAGAACCAATCACTTTCCTCTCTTCCTACACATACACATGCCTTACATCCTCGATAAAAACTTTTCACTGCTTCTAACAACTTGCCTCCCACACCATATATTCTTAATACCTTCCACAGAGCATCTCTATCAACTCTATCATATGCCTTCTCCAGATCCATAAATGCTACATTCCAATCCATTTGCTTTTCTAAGTATTTCTCACGTACATTCGTCAAAGCAAACACCTGATCCACATATCCTCTACCACTTCTGAAACCACACTGCTCTTGCCCCAGTCTGATCCTCAGGCACCTCACCATGAACCATACATACATTAAATAACGTTACCAACCAGTCAACAATACAGTCACCCCCTTTTTTAATAAATTCCACTGCAATACCATCCAAACCCGCTGCCTTGCCGGCTTTCATCTTCCGCAAAGCTTTTACTACCTCTTCTCTGTTTACCAAATCATTTTTCCTAACCCTCTCACTTTGCACACCACCTCGATCAAAATACCGTATATCTGCCACTCTATCATCAAAGACATTCAGAAACCTTTAAAATACTCACTCTACCTCCTTCTCACATCACCATTACTTGTTATCACCTCCCCATTAGCCCCCTTCACTGAAGTTCCCATTTGTTCCCTTGTCTTACGCACTTCCAAAACTTTTTTTATTCTCCCTAAAATTTAATGATACTCTCTCACCCCAACTCTCATTTGCCCTCTTTTTCACCTTTTGCACATTTCTCTTGACCTCCTGCCTCTTTCTTTTATACATCTCCCACTCATTTGCATTATTTCCCTGCAAAAATTGTCCAAATGCCTCTCTCTTCTCTTTCACTAATAATCTTACTTCTTCATCCCACCACTCACTACCCTTTCTAATCTGCCCACCTCCCACGCTTCTCATGCCACAAGCATCTTTTGCGCAAGCCATCACTGCTTCCCTAAATGCAACCCATTCCTCCCCCACTCCCCTTACCTCCTTTGGTCTCTCCTTTTTCCATTCTGTATTCAGCCTCTCCTGGTACTTCCTCACACAAGTCTCCTTCCCAAGCTCACTTACTCTCACCACTCTCTTCACCCCAACATTCTCTCTTCTTTTCTGAAAACCTCTACAAATCTTCACCTTGGCCTCCACAAGATAATGATCAGACATCCCTCCAGTTGCACCTCTCAGCACGTTAACATCCAAAAGTCTCTCTTTTGCACGCCTATCAATTAACACTTAATCCAATAACACTCTCCGGCCATCTCTCCTGCTTACATACGTATACTTATGTATATCTCGCTTTTTAAACAAGGTATTCCCAATCACCAGTCCTTTTTCAGCACATAAATCTACAAGCTCTTCACCATTTCCATTTACAACACTGAACAGCCCATATATACCAATTATTCCCTCAACTGCCACATTACTCACCTTCACATTCAAATCACCCATCACTATAACCTGGTCTCGTGCATCAAAACCACTTAACACACTCATTCAGCTGCTCCCAAAACACTTGCCTCTCATGGTGTTTCTTCTTATGCCCAGGTGCATATGCACCAATAATCACCCATCTCTCTCCATCAACTTTCAGTTTTATCCATATCAATCTAGAGTTTACTTTCTTAAACTCTGTCACATACTCCCACCACTCCTGTTTCAGGAGTAGTGCTACTACTTCCCTTGCTCTTGTCCTCTCACTAACCCCTGACTTTACTCCCAAGACATTCCCAAACCACTCTTCCCCTTTACCCTTTCACTCAGAGCCAAAACATCCAGGTTCCTTTCCTGAAACATACTACCTATCTCTCCTTTTTTCTCATCTTGGTTACATCCACACACATTTAGACACCCCAATATGAGCCTTCAAGGAGGATGAGCATTCCCTGTGTGACTCCTTCTTCTGTTTCCCCTTTTAGAAAGTTAAAATACAAGGAGGGGAGGGTTTGCAGCCCCCCGCTCCCGTCCCCTTTAGTTGCCTTCTATGACACGTGAGGAATAAGTGGGAAGTATTCTTTCTCCCCTATCCCCAGGGATAATAGGTATACTTACATAGGTATACTTATGTATATCTCTCTTTTTAAACCAGGTATTCCCTATCACCAGTCGTTTTTCAGCACATAAATCTACAAGCTTTTCACCATTTCCATTTACAACACTGAACACCCCATGTACACCAATTATTCCCTCAACTGCCACATTACTCACCTTTGCATTCAAATCGCCCATTTCTATAACCCGGTCTAATGCATCAAAATACTAACACACTCACTCAGCTGCTCTCAAAACACTTGCCTCTCATGATCTTTCTTCTCATACCCTGGTGCATATGCACCAATAATCACCCATCTCTCTCCATCCACTTTCAGTTTTACCCATATCAATCTAGAATTTACTTTCTTACACTCTCTCACATACTCCTACCACTCTTGTTTCAGTGGTAGTGTTACTCCATCCCTTGCTCTTGTCCTCTCACTAACCCCTGACTTTACTCCCAAGACATTCCCAAATCACTCTTCCCCTTTACCCTTGAGCTTCATTTCACTCAGAGCCAAAACATCTAGATTCCTTTCCTGAAACATACCACCTATCTCTCCTTTTTTCTCATCTTGGTTACATCCACACACATTTCAACACCCCAATATGAGCCTTCCAGGAGGATGAGCATTCCCTGCGTGACTCCTTCTTCTGTTTCCCCTTTTAGAAAGTTTAAATACAAGGAGGGGGAGGGTTTCTATCCCTACCGCTTCTGTCCTTTTTAGTCGCCTTCTACGGCACGTGAGGAATGTGTAGGAAGTATCCTTTCTCCTTTATTATACTCTGTCGCTGTTTCCTTCATTAGGGAGGCAGTGCAAGGAAACATATATATATTTTGGTTGGTAAAATTATTTAATGTATGTATGACTCATGGTGCGGTGCCTCAGGATTGGCGGAATGCTTGCATAATACCATTTTAAAAAGGCAAAGTGCATAAAAGTGAGTGCTAAAATAACAGAGGTATAAGTTTGTTGAGTATTCCTGGGAAGTTATATGGGAGGGTATTGATTGAGAGGGTGAAGGCTTTTACACAGCATCAGATTGGGGAAGAGCAGTGTGGTTTCAGAAGTGGTAGAGGATGTGTGGATCAGGTGTTTGCTTTGAAGAATGTATGTGAGAAATACTTAGAAAAGCAAATGGATTTGTATGTAGCATTTATGGTTCTGGAGAAGGCATATGATAGAGTTGATAGAGATGCTCTGTGGAAGGTATTAAGAATATATGGTGTGGGAGGCAAGTTGTTAGAAGCAGTGAAAAGTTTTTATCGAAGATGTCAGGCATGTAAGGCATCTGTTTCCTTGCACTACCTCACTATTTCATATTTGGCAGGGTGGCAATGGGAATGGATGAAGGCACCAAGTATGAACATGTATATTTATTTATTTATTTATTTTTTTTTTTGTGGCATGAGAAGCGTGGGAGGTGGGTTGATTAGAAAGGGTAGTGAGTGGTGGGATGAAGAAGTAAGATTATTAGTGAAAGAGAAGAGAGAGGCATTTGGACGATATTTGCAGGGAAAAAATGCAATTGAGTGGGAGATGTATAAAAGAAAGAGACAGGAGGTCAAGAGAAAGGTGCAAGAAGTGAAAAAGAGGGCAAATGAGAGTTGGGGTGAGAGAGTATCATTAAATTTTAGGGAGAATAAAAAGATGTTCTGGAAGGAGGTAAATAAAGTGCGTAAGACAAGGGAGCAAATGGGAACTTCAGTGAAGGGCGCAAATGGGGAGGTGATAACAAGTAGTGGTGATGTGAGAAGGAGATGGAGTGATTATTTTGAAGGTTTGTTGAATGTGTTTGAAGACAGAGTGGCAGATATAGGGTGTTTTGGTCGAGGTGGTGTGCAAAGTGAGAGGGTTAGGGAAAATGATTTGGTAAACAGAGAAGAGGTAGTAAAAGCTTTGTGGAAGATGAAAGCCAGCAAGGCAGCAGGTTTGGATGGTATTGCAGTGGAATCTATTAAAAAAGGGGGTGACTGTATTGTTGACTGGTTGGTAAGGTTATTTAATGTATGTGTGACTCATGGTGAGGTGCCTGAGGAATGGCGGAATGCTTGCATAGTGCCATTGTACAAAGGCAAAGGGGATAAAAGTGAGTGCTCAAATTACAGAGGTATAAGTTTATTGAGTATTCCTGGGAAATGATATGGGAGGGTATTGACTGAGAGGGTGAAGGCATGTACAGAGCACCAGGTTGGGAAGAGCAGTGTGGTTTCAGAAGTGGTAGAGGATGTATGGATCAGGTGTTTGCTTTGAAGAATGTATGTGAGAATTCTTAGAAAAGCAAATGGATTTGTATGTAGCATTTATGGATCTGGAGAAGGCGTATGATAGAGTTGATAGAGATGCTCTGTGGAAGGTATTAAGAATATATGGTGTGGGAGGCAAGTTGTTAGAAGCAGTGAAAAGTTTTTATCGAGGATGTAAGGCATGTGTACATGTAGAAAGAGAGGAAGGTGATTGGTTCTCAGTGAATGTAGGTTTGTGGCAGGGATGTGAGATGTCTCCATGGTTGTTTAATTTGTTTATGGATGGGGTTGTTAGGGAGGTAAATGCAAGAGTTTTGGAAACGGGCAAGTATGCAGTCTGTTGTAGATGAGAGAGCTTGGGAAGTGGGTCAGTTGCTGTTCGCTGATGATACAGTGCTGGTGGCTGATTCAGGTGAGAAACTGCAGAAGCTGGTGACTGAGTTTGGTAAAGTGCGTGAGAGAAGAAAGCTGAGAGTAAATGTGAATAAGAGCAAGGTTATTAGGTACAGTATGGTTGAGGGACAAGTCAATTGGGAGGTAAGTTTGAATGCAGAAAAACTGGAGGAAGTGAAGTGTTTTAGATATCTGGGAGTGGATTTCGCAGCGGATGGAACAATGGAAGCGGAGGTGAATCATAGGGTGGGGGAGGGGGGTGAAAGTTCTGGGAGCATGAAAGAATGTGTGGAAGTCGAGAACATTATCTCGGAAAGCAAAAATGGGTATGTTTGAAGGAATAGTGGTTCCAACAATGTTATATGGTTGCGAGGTGTGGGCTCTGGATAGAGTTGTGTGGAGGAGGGTGGATGTGCTGGAAATGAGATGTTTGAGGACAATATGTGGTGTGAGGTGGTTTGATCAAGTAAGTAATGATAGGGTAAGAGAGATGTGTGGTAGTAGAAAGAGTGTGGTTGAGGAAGCAGAAGAGGGTGTTTTGAAATGGTTTGGTCACATGGAGAGAATGAGTGAGGAAAGATTGACCAAGAGGATATATGTATCAGAGGTGGAGGGAACGAAGAGAAGTGGGAGACCAAATTGGAGGTGGAAAGATGGAGTGAAAAAGATTTTGAGCGATCGAGGCCTGAACATGCAGGAGGGTGAAAGGTGTGCAAGGAATAGAGTGAATTGGAACTATGTGGTATACCGGGGTCAACATGCTGTCAATGAATTGAACCAGGGCATGTGAAGAACTGGGGTAAACCATGGAAAGTTCTGTGGGGCCTGGATGTGGAAAGGGAGCTGTGGTTTCGGTGCATTATTACATGACAGCTAGAGACTGAGTGTGAACGAATGTGGCCTTTGTTGTCCTTTTCTAGTGCTACCTTATGCACATGTTGGGGGAGGGGGGGTGTTATTTCATGTGTGGTGGTGTGGCGATGGGAATGAATAAAGGCAGACGGTAAAATTATGTCCATGTATATATATGTATATGTCTGTATGTGTATATATATGTATATGTTGAGATGTATAGGTATGTATATTTGCGTGTGTGGACGTGTATGTGTATACATGTGTATGTGGGTGGGTTGGGGCATTCTTTAGTCTGTTTCCTTGCGCTACCTCGCTAACGCGGGAGACAGTGACAAAGCAAAATAATATTTATTTATTTACTGTACCTAATAACCTTGCTCTTATTCACATTTACTCTCAACTTTCTTCTTTCACACACTTTACCAAACTCAGTCACCAGCTTCTGCATGAACCAGCCACCAGCGCTGCATCATCAGCGAACAACAACTGGCTCACTCCCCAAGCTCTCTCATCCACAACAGACTGCATACTTGCCCCTCTTTCTAAAACTCTTGCATTCACCTCCCTAACAACCCCATCCGTAAACAAATTAAACAACCATGGAGACATCACACACCCCTGCCGTAAACCTACATTCACTGAGAACCAATCACTTTCCTCTCTTCCTACATGTACACATGCCTTACATCCTCGATAAAAGCTTTTCACTGCTTCTAACAACTTGCCTTACATTATATATTCTTAATACCTTCCACAGAGCATCTTTATCAACTCTTATCATATGCCTTCTCCAGATCCATAAATGCTACATACAAATCCATTTGCTTTTACAAGTATTTCTCACATACATTCTTCAAAGCAAACACCTGATCCACACATCCTCTACCACTTTTGAAACTACACTGCTCTTCCCCAATCTGATACTCTGTACATGCTTTCACCCTCTCAATCAATACCCTCCCATATAATTTACCAGGAATACTCAACAAACTTATACCTCTGTAATTTGAGCAGTCTCTTTTATCCCCTTTGCCTTTGTACAATGGCACTATGCAAGCATTCCACCAATCCTCAGGCACCTCACCATTTGTCATACATACATTAAATAACCTCACCAACCAGTCAGTAATAATACAGTCACCCCCTTTTTTAATAAATTCCACTGCAATACCATCCAAACCTGCTGCCTTGCCGGCTTTCATCTTCCGCAAAGCTTTCACGACCTCCTCTCTGTTTACCGAATCATTCTCCCTAACCCTCTCACTTTGGACACCACCTCGACCAAAACACCCTATATCTGCCACTCTACCATCAAACACATTCAACAAACCTTCAAAATATTCACTCCATCTTCTTCTCACATCACCACTACTTGTTATCACCTCCCCATTAGCCCCCTTCACTGAAGTTCCCATTTGCTCCCTTGTCTCACGCACTTTATTTACCTCCTTCCAAAACATCTTTTTATTCTCCCTAAAATTTAATGATACTCTCTCACCCCACCTCTCATTTGCCCTCTTTTTCACCTCTTGCACCTTTCTCTTGACCTCTTGCCTCTTTCTTTTATACATCTCCCACTCATTTGCATTATTTCCATGCAAAAATTGTCCAAATGCCTCTCTCTTCTCTTTCACTAATGATCTTACTTCTTCATCCCACCACTCACTACCCTTTCTAATCAAAATAAATAAATAAATAAACTTAGTTCAAATGTAGACTTGTTTGTATTTGGTCGATTTTGTATTTAAGAAAAATTCTTTTTGAATTGAAGTTATTTAGTAATTTGTGAATTTGGATTTGTGCTATAGTTTAAAAGTATCATGAGGGAAAGTTTGAATATGATGAAAAGTTTAATTTGAAAAAAGAAAATGTAAAATTTTGTACCTTTTGTATCAGGGAGAATTAAAGTATTTAGGGCACAAATGGGGAGGTGATAACAAGTAGTGGTGATGTGAGAAGGAGATGGAGTGAGTATTTTGAAGGTTTGTTGAATGTGTTTGATGATAGAGTGGCAGATATAGGGTGTTTTGGTCGAGGTGGTGTGCAAAGTGCGAGGGTTAGGGAAAATGATTTGGTAAACAGAGAAGAGGTAGTAAAAGCTTTGCGGAAGATGAAAGCCGGCAAGGCAGCAGGTTTAGATGGTATTGCAGTGGAATTTATTAAAAAAGGGGGTGACTGTATTGTTGACTGGTTGGTAAGGTTATTTAATGTATGTATGACTCATGGTGAGGTGCCTGAGGATTGGCGGAATGCGTGCATAGTGCCATTGTACAAAGGCAAAGGGGATAAGAGTGAGTGCTCAAATTACAGAGGTATAAGTTTGTTGAGTATTCCTGGCAAATTATATGGGAGGGTATTGATTGAGAGGGTGAAGGCATGTACAGAGCATCAGATTGGGGAAGAGCAGTGTGGTTTCAGAAGTGGTAGAGGATGTGTGGATCAGGTGTTTGCTTTGAAGAATGTATGTGACAAATACTTGTAAAAGCAAATGGATTTGTATGTAGCATTTATGGATCTGGAGAAGGCATATGATAGAGTTGATAGAGATGCTCTGTGGAAGGTATTAAGAATATATGGTGTGGGAGGCAAGTTGTTAGAAGCAGTGAAAAGTTTTTATCGAGGATGTAAGGCATGTGTACGTGTAGGAAGAGAGGAAAGTGATTGGTTCTCAGTGAATGTAGGTTTGCGGCAGGGGTGTGTGATGTCTCCATGGTTGTTTAATTTGTTTATGGATGGGGTTGTTAGGGAGGTGAATGCAAGAGTCCTGGAAAGAGGGGCAAGTATGAAGTCTGTTGGGGATGAGAGAGCTTGGGAAGTGAGTCAGTTGTTGTTCGCTGATGATACAGCGCTGGTGGCTGATTCATGTGAGAAACTGCAGAAGCTGGTGACTGAGTTTGGTAAAGTGTGTGAAAGAAGAAAGTTAAGAGTAAATGTGAATAAGAGCAAGGTTATTAGGTACAGTAGGGTTGAGGGTCAAGTCAATTGGGAGGTGAGTTTGAATGGAGAAAAACTGGAGGAAGTGAAGTGTTTTAGATATCTGGGAGTGGATCTGGCAGCGGATGGAAACATGGAAGCGGAAGTGGATCATAGGGTGGGGGAGGGGGCGAAAATTCTGGGAGCCTTGAAGAATGTGTGGAAGTCGAGAACATTATCTCGGTAAGCAAAAATGGGTATGTTTGAAGGAATAGTGGTTCCAACAATGTTGTATGGTTGCGAGGCGTGGACTATGGATAGAGTTGTGCGTAGGAGGATGGATGTGCTGGAAATGAGATGTTTGAGGACAATGTGTGGTGTGAGGTGGTTTGATCGAGTAAGTAACGTAAGGGTAAGAGAGATGTGTGGAAATAAAAGGAGCGTGGTTGAGAGAGCAGAAGAGGGTGTTTTGAAATGGTTTGGGCACATGGAGAGAATGAGTGAGGAAAGATTGACCAAGAGGATATATGTGTCGGAGGTGGAGGGAACTAGGAGAAGAGGGAGACCAAATTGGAGGTGGAAAGATGGAGTGAAAAAGATTTTGTGTGATCGGGGCCTGAACATGCAGGAGGGTGAAAGGAGGGCAAGGAATAGAGTGACTTGGAGCGATGTGGTATACTGGGGTTGACGTGCTGTCAGTGGATTGAATCAAGGCATGTGAAGCGTCTGGGGTAAACCATGGAAAGCTGTGTAGGTATGTATATTTGCGTGTGTGGACGTATGTATATACATGTGTATGGGGGTGGGTTGGGCCATTTCTTTCGTCTGTTTCCTTGCGCTACCTCGCAAATGCGGAAGACAGCGACAAAGCAAAAAAAAAAAAAAAAAACTTTATAGGATAGGGGATTAAGAATACTTCCCACGTATTCCCTTTGTGTCGTAGAAGGCGAGTACAAGGGGAGGGAGCGAGGGGCTGGAAATCCTCCCCTCTCATTTTTTTGTTTTCCCCAAAAAGAAGGAACAGAGGGGGCCAGGTGAGGATATTCCAAAAAAATCCCAGTCCTCTGTTCTTAATGCTATCTCGCTAACGCGGGAAATGGCGAATAGTTTAAAAGAAAGAAGATAAATTAAAAGTCTCGAATAAAGAATAGCTAAAAAGTTAAGGTTGTCTTATTAGTAAATATTTTTGTAATAACTTTCTATTGGTGAAATGCCAAACAAGTCTTGATATCTGGTTGTTTCAGAAAAAATTAAATTTTGTCTAAATGTGAAAGAATTGGTTTAGTTAAATAACTGGAAGAAAAAGCTTCTGATTAATTGAAAGAAATAAGAAGTAATGTAGCTTAATTTATTTTGACTAGGCTTAGAAATACCCATGTTAATAAAGTGTTCTAACTATAAGTATTTAGAATTAGTGTGTACAGAACTTTTATTTGCAATATGAAATGGAGGGAACGAGAAGTGAGAGACCCAATTGGAGATGGAAGGATGGAGTGAAAAGGATTTTGAGCAATTGGGGCCTGAACATACAGGAGGGTGAAAGGCTTACCAGGAAAAGAGTGAAATGGAACAATGTGGTATTCCGGGGTCAACGTGCTGTCATTGGATTGAAACAGGGCATGCACAGCATCGGGTAAAACATGGAAAGTCTTGTGGGGCCCGGATGTGTAAAGGGAGCTGTGGTTTGGGTGCATGACACATGACAGCTAGAGACTGAGTGTGAACAAATGTGGCCTTTTGTCCTTTCCTAGCGCTACCTCGCAGGAGAAGTGTGATGCTGTTGCATGTGTGACTGGTTGGTGACGGGAATGAATAAAAGCAGCAAGTATATGTGTGTGTGTGGACGTGTATGTATATACATGTGTATGTGGGTGAGTTGGGTCATTCTTTCATCTGTTTCCATGCGCTACCTTGCTGACATGGGAGACAGCAATGAAGTGTGATGATGATACGAAATTTTAGTAAAAAATTTTATTTTATCAGGAATAATGATTTTATTAGTAAAATTACCTTTGTGTTGAAATGCTTAAATAAGATAAAAATCATCTTTTGTCTCAATTTAAGGTACAATAAAGGATTCGGCAAATAACATTTCTGTCTGTTTATCAAAAACATGTCTTTGAGAAAATTTATATAAAGTGTAGCCTGGCCAGTGATGTTTGAATTTAATGGCCGCTGTAGTATGACCATGCTTAGGTAGCATAATAATTTGTCCCATAATTGGGGACTGGTATGAATGGCTGAACAAGAGATTAACTGTCTCTATTGTAGTAAACTTTTAAATCTATGTTTAAGTGAAATGGCTTAAATGAGATGAGGGGAAAATAAGACCCTATAAACCTTTATAGTTTGGTTAGTAAATTCTAAGGATTAGTTATATGTTTGGTGTTATTTATTTTTATTTATTTATTTTGCTTTGTCGCTGTCTCCCGCGTCAGCGAGGTAGTGCAAGGAAACAGATGAAAGAATGGCCCAACCCACCCATATACACATGTCTATACATACACGTCCACACACGCAAATATACATACCTATACACCTCAGTGTATATATATATATATACACACACAGACATATACATATATACACATGTACATAATTCATACTGTCTACCTTTATTCATTCCCATTGTCACCCCGCCACACAATATAACAACCCCCTCCCCCCAATTGTGCGCGAGGTAGCACTAGGAAAAGACAACAAGGGCCACATTCGTTCACACTCAGTCTCTAGGTGTCATGTATAATGCACCAAAACCACAGCTCCCCTTCCACATCCAGGCTCCACAGAACTTTCCATGGTTTACCCCAGACGCTTCACATGCCCTGGTTCAATCCACTGACAGGACATCAAACCCAGTAACCACTTTGTTCCAATTCACTCTATTCCTTGCATGCCTTTCACCCTCCTGCATGTTCAGGCCCCGATCAATCAAAATCTTTTTCACACCATCTTTCCACCTCCAATTTGGTCTTGCACTTCTCCTTGTTCCCTCCACCTCTGACCCATATATCCTCTTGGTCAATCTTTCCTCACAGATTCTCTCCATGTGACCAAACCATTTCAAAACACCCTCTTCTGCTCTCTCAACCACACTCTTTTTATTACCACACATACCTCTTACCCTTTCATTACTTACTCGATCACACCACCTCACACCACATATTGTCCTCAAACATCTCATTTCCAGCACATCCACCCTCCTCCACACAACTCTATCTATAGCCCACGCCTCGCAACCATATAACATTGTTGGAACCACTATTCCTTCAAACATACCCATTTTTCCTTTCCGAGATAATGTTCTCGACTTCCACACATTCTTCAAGGCTCCCAGGATTTTCGCCTCCTCCCCCACCCTATGATTCACTTCTGCTTCCTTGGTTCCATCCGCTGCCAAATCCACTTCCAGATATCTAAAACACTTCACTTCCTCCTGTTTTTCTCCATTCAAACTTTCCTCCCAGTTGATTTGTCCCTCAACCCTACTGTACCTAATAGCCTTGCTCTTATTCACATTTACTCTCAGCTTTCTTGTTTCACACACTTTACCAAACTCAGGCACCAGCTTCTGCAGTTTCTCACACGAATCATCCACCAACGCTGTATAATCAGCGAACAACAACTGACTCACTTCCTAAGCTCTCTCATCCACAACAGACTGCATACTTGCCCCTCTTTCCAAGACTCTTGCATTAACCTCCCTAACAACTCCATCCATAAACAAAATGAACAACCATGCAGACATCACGCACACCTGCCGCAAACCAACATTCACTGAGAACCAATCACTTTCCTCTCTTCCTACATGTACACATGCCTTACATCCTCGATAAAAACTTTTCACTGCTTCTAAAAACTTGCCTCCCACACCATATATTCTTAATACCTTCCACAGAGCATCTCTATCAACTCTCTCATATGCCTTTTCCAGATCCATAAATGCTACATACAAATCCATTTGCTTTTCTAAATATGTCTTACATACAATCTTCAAAGCAAACACTTGATCCACACATCCTCTACCACTTCTGAAACCACACGTGCTCTTCCCCAATCTGATGCTCTGTACATGCCTTCACCCTCTCAATCAATACCCTCCCATATAATTTCCCAGGAATACTCAACAGACTTATACGTCTGTAATTTGAGCACTCACTTTTATCCCCTTTGCCTTTGTACAATCTCACTATGCAAGCATTAGTAATATAAATAATATATCAGTAAAGCAGTTAGAAGCAGTGAAAAGTTTTTATCGAGGATGTAAGGCATGTGTACGTGTAGGAAGAGAGGAAAGTGATTGGTTCTCAGTGAATGTAGGTTTGCGGCAGGGGTGTGTGATGTCTCCATGGTTGTTTAATTTGTTTATGGATGGGGTTGTTAGGGAGGTAAATGCAAGAGTCTTGGAAAGAGGGGCAAGTATGAAGTCTGTTGGGGATGAGAGAGCTTGGGAAGTGAGTCAGTTGTTGTTCGCTGATGATACAGCGCTGGTGGCTGATTCATGTGAGAAACTGCAGAAGCTGGTGACTGAGTTTGGTAAAGTGTGTGGAAGAAGAAAGTTAAGAGTAAATGTGAATAAGAGCAAGGTTATTAGGTACAGTAGGGTTGAGGGTCAAGTCAATTGGGAGGTGAGTTTGAATGGAGAAAAACTGGAGGAAGTGAAGTGTTTTAGATATCTGGGAGTGGATCTGTCAGCGGATGGAACCATGGAAGCGGAAGTGGATCATAGGGTGGGGGAGGGGGCGAAAATTTTGGGAGCCTTGAAAAATGTGTGGAAGTCGAGAACATTATCTCGGAAAGCAAAAATGGGTATGTTTGAAGGAATAGTGGTTCCAACAATGTTGTATGGTTGCGAGGCGTGGGCTATGGATAGAGTTGTGCGCAGGAGGATGGATGTGCTGGAAATGAGATGTTTGAGGACAATGTGTGGTGTGAGGTGGTTTGATCGAGTAAGTAACGTAAGGGTAAGAGAGATGTGTGGAAATAAAAAGAGCGTGGTTGAGAGAGCAGAAGAGGGTGTTTTGAAATGGTTTGGGCACATGGAGAGAATGAGTGAGGAAAGATTGACCAAGAGGATATATGTGTCGGAGGTGGAGGGAACGAGGAGAAGAGGGAGACCAAATTGGAGGTGGAAAGATGGAGTGAAAAGGATTTTGTGTGATCGGGGCCTGAACATGCAGGAGGGTGAAAGGAGGGCAAGGAATAGAGTGAATTGGAGCGATGTGGTATACAGGGGTTGACGTGCTGTCAGTGGATTGAATCAAGGCATGGAAGCGTCCGGGGTAAACCATGGAAAGCTGTGTAGGTATGTATATTTGCGTGTGTGGACGTGTGTATGTACATGTGTATGGGGGGGGGTTGGGCCATTTCTTTCGTCTGTTTCCTTGCGCTACCTCGCAACCGCGGGAGACAGCGACGAGGTATAAAAAAAAAAAAAAATCAGTAAAGGGCAATTGATGAGAACATTATCTCTTTTTAATAATTTTCAAGATGCTGGTTTTTCGTAAACTAATTAATCAATCTAGGAGAGAGTCTCATAAGATATATGGTAATTGAATTAAGTACAAAATAGGAAAAATAGAGAACAGTTCAAATTTGTCCACTTAGAATATTAGGATCTTCCTCAGGTCATGCCCCAATATAAATTTATGTAAGTAGGACTAAAATTGATACTAAGGATCAAAATAGATATTTTCTTAATGGGTAAAATGCTGGTCTTTGGAATTTTGAACAGTGTGTTGTAGGAAAATTACAATAATAGGAACTAGTAAAACCAAAGCGATGACTCTCCCGCTTTGTCAGGCATAGATCGTAAAATGGCTTAGGCAAATAGGAAATGTCATTCAGGGTGAATGTGGGCTGGTGTGGATATTGGATATGCTGGAATAAAATTTTCTGGATCGCCTAGAAGATAGGGGTGTAATAGGGTAATTATTACTAAAAGTGTTAATAAAACACCCAATCCAACTAAGTCTTTGAAAGAAAAATAAGGATGAAATGGAGCTTCTTGTTGACTTGAGATGCCTAGCAGGTTTCCTGATCATCTTTGATGTAAGAAAACAATGTGAATACCAGACAGAGCTATAAGTTTGAATGGTGATACGAATTGAAGGGTAAAAAATCGTGTTATAGTGGCATTTCTTACAGAGAATCCTCCTCAAATCCATTGCCATAAATAAATCATTGCCAATGTTGGGAATTGCAGAAAATACATTTGTAATTACGGTAGCTCCTCAAAAAGTCATTTGACCTCAAGGAAGGACATATCCTAAGAAAGCTGTTGCTATTGTTGCAAATAGAATAAACACTCTGATTATTCATACTTCGACGAACAAGAAAGATCGATAATAAATACCTCGGCCAGTATGTATATAATTACAAATTTAGGAAAAGGATGCTCTGTTAGCATGTTTTGTATGATGTAGACATCCATAGTTTATGTCATAACAAATGTGAGCTACATTAGAAAAAGCTAAGTTGATATCTGCTGTGTAGTGTATAGCTAAAAGGATTCCTGTAAGAATTTGAACAGATAGACATAATCCTAAAAGAGAGAAGTTTCAAAATGTTGAAAGTTTCTTGGAATAGGTATATCTACTATGGCTCCATTTATAATTTTAAACAAAGGATGCATTTTTTGGTTCGATGTTGTCATTTATTTTGGTAGACATAAGGCTCCTAGGATTACTGATGTAACTTCAACTACTACAGTAAGTGTAAAAAGTGAATATAGAATTAGGGCAATAGTTATGGAAAGTTTTGTGGGGCCTGGGAGCTGTGGTTTTGGTGCATTACACATGACAGTTAGAGACTGAGTGTGAACAAATGTGGCTTTTGTTGTCTTTTCCTAGCGCTACCTCGCGCACAGGTAGGGGGAGGGGGTTGTTATATCATGTGTGGCAGGGTGGCAACAGGAATGAACAAAGGCAGCAAGTATGAATTATGTACATGTGTATATATGTGTATGTGGTAGATTCGGATGAGAAACTGCGGAGGTTGGTGACTGAGTTTAGTAAAGTGTTTTAAAGAAGAAAACTGAGAGTAAATGTGAATAAGAGCAAGATTATTAGGTTCAGTAGGGTTGAGGGACAAGTAAATAGAGGTAAGCTTGGATGGAGAAAAACTGGAGGAAGTGAAGTGTTTTACATATCTGGGAGTGGATTTAGCAGTGTATGGAACCATGGAAGTGGAAGTGAGTCACAGGGTGGGGGAGGGGGCTAGGGTTCTGTGAGCATTCAAGAATGTGTGGAAGGCGAAAACATTATCTTAGAGAGCGAAAATGGTTATGTTTGAAGGAATAGTGGTTCCAACAATGTTATAAGGTTGTGAGGCATGGGCTATATAGATAGGGCTGTGCTGAGGAGAGATGTGTGGTAATAAAAAGAGTGTGGTTGAGAGAGCAGAAGAGGGTGTATTGAAATGGTTTGGTCATATGGGGAGAATGAGTGAGGAAAGATTGGCAAAGAGGATATATGTGTCAGAGGTGGAGGAAATGAAGAGAAGTGGGATACCAACTTGGAGGTGGAAGGATGGAGTAAAAAAGATTTTGAGCAGTCGGGGCCTGAACATACAGGAGGGTGAAAGGCGTGCAAGTAATAGAGTGAATTAGAACATTTTAGTATACTGGGGTCAACATGCTGTCAATGGATTTAACCAGGGCATGTGAAGTGTCTGGGGTAAACCATGGAAAGTTTTGTGGAGCCTGGATGTGGAAAGGGAGCTGTGGTTTTGGTGCATTATACATGACAGCTAGAGACTGAGTGTGAATGAATGTGGCCATTGTTGTCTTTTACTAGCACTACCTCACACACATGTGGGGGAGGGGGGTGCCATTTCATGTATGGCGGGGTAGCTTCGGGAAGGGTTGAAGGCAGCATGTATGAATATCTACTTTTGTATATATATGTATATGTCTGTGTATGTATATGTTGAAGTGAATAGGTGTATGTATGGACATGTGTGGGCATTTAGGTATATACGTGTGTATATGGTAGGGTTGAGCTATTCTTTCATCTGTTTCCTTGCACTATTTCACTAACACGGGAGACAGTGACAAATTATAATAGGAAAGTAAGAAACATACTACTTCTGTTTATCTATTTAGCTTCAGTAGCTTCAAACATATCTTTTAAAACATCCTTCTTTTATGTTGGACTTATTACTTTCCTTTCATTAATCCTATCAGGGACTTTTGTCTTAACAGATACTCTATTTTCATCCCAGCCAATCTCCATACAACACTTTTCAATTACTGAAAAATGCTTCAGATTATTTATCTGAATTAACACTTCTCATTTACAATTTTCCAGTTATGAAAATAACTATTTATTTATTAATTTATTTATTATACTTTGTTGCTGTCTCCCTTGTTTGCGAGGTAGTGAAAGGAAACAGATGAAAGAATGGCCCACTCCACCCACATACACATATATATACATATACGTCCACACACGCACATATACATACCTATACATCTCAACCTATACATATATATACACACACAGACATATACATATATACACATGTACATAATTCATTCTGTCTGCCCATATTCATTCCTGTTGCCACCCCACCACAAATGAAATAACAACCCCCTCCCCCTGCATGTGCACAAGGTAGTGCTAGGAAAAGACAACAAAGGCCACATTCGTTCACATTCAGTCTCTAGCTTTCAGTTATAATGCACCAAAACCGCAGCTCCTTTTCCACATCCAGGCCCCACAAGACTTTCCATGGTTTACCCCAGACACTTCACATGCCCTGGTTCAATCCATTGACAGCACGTCGACCCCAGTATACCACATCGTTCCAATTCAGTCTATTCCTTGCATGCCTTTCACCCTCCTGCATCTTCAGGCCCTGATCACTCCAAATCTTCTTCACTCCATCTTTTCACCTCCAATTTGGTCTCCCACTTCTCCTCGTTCCCTCCACCTCTGACACATATATCCTCTTTGTCAATCTTTCCTTACTCATTCATTCCATGTGACCAAACCATTTCAAAACACCCTCTATTGCTCTCTCAACCACTCTTTTTATTACCACACATCTCTCTTACCCTTTCATTACTTACTCGATCAAACCACCTCACACCACATTTTGTCCTCAAACATCTCATTTCCAGCACATTCACCCTACTCCGCAAAACTCTATCTATAGCCCACGCCTCACAACCATATAACATTGTTGGAACCACTATTCTTTCAGACATACCCATTTTTGCTTTCCAAGATAATGTTCTCGACTTCCACACATTTTTCAGCGCTCCCAGAACTTTTGCCCCCTACCCCACCCTATGATTCACTTCCAATTCCATAGATCCATCTGCTGCCAAATCCACCCCCAGATATCTAAAACCCTTCACTTCCTCCAGTTTTTCTCTGTTCAAATTTACCTCCCAATTGACTTCTCCCTCAACCCTACTGTACCTAATAACCTTGCTCTTATTCACATTTACTCTCAGCTTTCTTCTTTCACACACTTTACCAAACTCAGTTAGTAGCTTCTGCAGTTTCTCACCCAAATCAGCCACCAGTGCTGTATCATCAGAGAACAACAACTGACTCACTTCCCAAGCTCTCTCATGCACAACAGACTGCATACTTGCCCCTCTTTCCAAAACTCTTGCATTCACCTCCCTAACTACTCCATCCATAAACATATTAAACAACCACGGAGACATCATGCACCCTTTTCGCAAACCAACATTCACTGAGAACCAATCACTTTCCTCTCTTCCTACACGTACACCTGCCTTACATCCTCAATAAAAACTTTTCACTGCTGACAGCAACATGCCTCCCACACCAAATGCTCTTAATATCTTCCACAGAGCATCTCTATCAACTCTATCATATGCCTTCTCCAGATCCATAAATGCTATATACAAATCCATTTGTTTTTCTAAGTATTTCTCTCATACATTCTTCAAAGCAAACACCTGATCCACACATCTTCTACCACTTCTGAAAGCACACTGCTTTTCCCTAATCTGATGCTATGTACATGCCTTCACCCTCTCAGTCAATATCCTCCCATATATTTTCCCAGGAATTCTCAACAAACTTATACCTCTGTAATTTGAACACACCTTTATCCCCTTTGCCTTTGTACAATGGCACTATGCATGCATTCTGCCAATCCTCAGGCACTTTACCATAAACCATACATGCATTGAATATCCTCACCAGCCAGTCAGCAGCAACACCTTCCAAACCCGTTGCCTTACCGGGTTTGATCTTCCACAAAGCTTTTACTACCTTTTCTCTGTTTACCAAGTCATTCTCCCCGAGCCTCTCACTTCGCACACCACCTTGACCATAACACCATATATCTGCCACTCTGTCATCAAACACATTCAGCAAACCTTCAAAGTACTCACTCAATCTCCCTCTCACTTCACCACTGCTTGTTATTACCTCCCCATTTACCCACTTCACTGATGTTCCCATTTGTTCTCTTGTCTTATGCACTTTATTTACCTCCTTCCAAAACATCTTTTTATTTATATTCATTTATTATACTTTGTTGCTGTCTCCTGCGTCAGCAAGGTAGCGCAAGGAAACAGATGAAAGAATGGCCCAACCCACCCACACACACATGTATATACATACACATCCACACATGCACATATACATACCTATACATCTCAACCTATACATATATATACACACACACACATATACATATATACACATGTACATAATTCATACTGTCTGCCCTTATTCAATCTCGTTGCCACCCCGCCACACATGAAATGACAACCCCCTCCCCTGCATGTGCACGAGGTAGCGCTGGGAAAAAACAACAAATGCCACATTCGTTCACACTCAGTCTCTAGCTATCATGTATAATGCACTAAAACCACAGCTCCCTTTCCACATCCATGCCCTACAAAACTTTCCATGGTTTACCCCAGACACTTCACATGCCCTGGTTGAATCCATTGACAGCACGTTGACCCTGGTATACCACATCGTTCCAATTTCCTCTATTCCTTGCACGCCTTTCACCCTCCTGCATGTTCAGGCCCGGATCACTCAGAATTTTCTTCACTTCATCTTTCCCTCCAATTTGGTCTCCCACTTCTCCTTGTTCCCTCCACCTCTGACACATATATCCTTTTGATCTATCTTTCCTCACTCATTCTCTCCATGTGACCAGACCATTTCAGAACACCCTCTTCTGCTCCCTCAACCACACACTTTTTATTACCACACCTCTCTTACCCTTTCATTACTTACTCGATCAAACCACCTCACACCACATATTGTCCTTAAACATCTCATTTCCAGCACATCCACCGTTCTCCACACAACTCTGTCTATAGCCCATGCCTTGCAACCATATAACACTGTTGGAGCCACTATTCCTTCAAACATAGCCATTTTTTGCTTTCCAAGATAACGTCCTCGACTTCAACACATTTTTCAATGTTCCCAGAACTTTTGCCCCATCCCCCACCGTATGATTCACTTCCGCTTCCATGGTTTCATCTGCTGCCAAATCCACTCCAGGATATCTAATACACTCCACTTCCACCAGTTTTTCTCCATTCAAGCTTACCTCCCAATTGACTTACCCCTCAACCCTACTGTACCTAACAATCTTGCTCTTTTTCACATATACTCTCAGCTTTCTTCTTTCACACACTTTACCAAACTCAGTCACCAGCTTCTGCAGTTTCTCACCCGAATCAGCCACCAGCACTGTATCATCAGTGAACAACTGACTGACTTCCCAAGATCTCTCATCGACAACAGACTGCATCCTTGCCCCTCTCTCCAAAACTCTTGCATTCACCTCCATAACAACCCCATCCATAAACAAATTAATCACCATGGAGACATCACGCACCCCTTCCGCAAACTAACATTCACTGAGAACCAATCACTTTCCTCTCTTCCTACGCATACACATGCCTTACATCCTAAATAAAAACTTTTCACTGCTTCAAACAACTTGCCTCCCACACCATATATTCTTAATTCCTTCCACAAAGCATCTTTATCAACTCTTATCATATGCCTTCTTCAGATCCATAAATGCTACATACAAATCCATTTGCCTTTCTAAGTATTTCTCACATACATTCTTCAAAGCATACACCTGATCCACACATTCTCTACCACTTCTGAAACCACACTGCTCTTCCCCTATCTGATACTCTGTACATGCCTTCACCCTCTCATTCAATACCCTCCCATACTATTTCCCAGGAATACTCAACAAACTTATTCCTCTGTAATTCGAGCACTCACTTTTATCCCCTTCGCCTTTTTGCAATGGCATTATGCAAGCATTCCACCAATGCTCAGGCACCTTACCATGAGTCATATATACATTGAATAGCCTTACCAACCAGTCAATAATACAGTCACCCCCTTTTTTAATAGATTCCACTGCAATACCATCCACACCCACTGCCTTGCCGGCTTTCATCTTCCAGAAAGGTTTTACTACCTCTTCTATGTTTACCAAATCATTCTCCCTAAACCTCTCACTTTGCACACCACTTCGACCAAAACACCTTATATCTGCCGCTCTATCATCTAACACATTCAACAAACCTTCAAAATACTCACTCCATCTCCTTCTCACATCTTTTTATTCTACCAAAAATTTAATGACTCTCTCTCACCCCAACTCTCATTTGCCTTCTTTTTCAACTCTTGCACCTTTCTCTTGACCTCTTGCCTCTTTCTTTTATACATCTCCTAGTCACTTGTACTATTTCCCTGCAGAAATCACCCAAATACCTCTCTCTTCTCTTTCACTAACAGAACTAATATTTACTTATTTATTTATTTATTATGCTTTGTCACTGTCTCCAGCGTTAGCAAGGCAGCGCAAGAAAACAGACGGAAGAATGGCCCAACCCATCCACATACACATGTATATAGATACACGTCCACACATGCACATATACATACCTATACATCTCAACATTACATATATACACACACAGACATATACATATGTACTTATTATTTTATTATATTTTTATTTCACTTTGTCGCTGTCTCCCGCGTTAGCGCAAGGAAACAGATGAAAGAATGGCCCAACCCATTCACAGACACGTATATACAGGCACATCCACACTCACAAATATACATACCTATATATCTCAACGTATGCATATATATACACACACATACATAAATGTATATACACATGTACATAATTCATACTGTCTGCCTTTATTCATTCCCATTGCCACCCTGCCACACATATAATAACAACCCCCTTTCCCCCGCATATGCGTGAAGTAGTGCTAGGAAAAGATGACAAAGGCCACACTCGTTCACACTCAGTCTCTAGCTGTCACGTATAATGCACTGAAACCACAGCTCCCTTTCCACATCCAGGCCCCACACAACTTTCCAGGTTTACCCAAGATGCTTCACATGCCCTGGTTCAATCCAGTGATAGCATGTCGACCCCGGTATACCACATCGTTCCAATTCACTCTATTCCATGCACGCCTTTCACCCTCCTGCATGTTCATGCCACGATCACTCAAAATCTCTTTCACGCCATCTTTCCACCTCCAGTTTGGTCTCCCACTTCTCCTTGTTCCCTCCACCTCTGACACATATATCCTCTTGCTCAATCTTTCCTCACTCATTCTCTCCATGTGACCAAACCATTTCAAAATACCCTCTTCTGCTCTCTCAACCACACTCTTTATATTACCACATCTCTCTTATCCTATCATTACTTACTAGATCAAACCACCTGACACCACATATTATCCTCAAACATCTCATTTACAGCACATCCACCCTCCTCCGCACAACTCTATCTATAGCCCACTCCTCGCAACCATATAACATTGTTGGAACCACTATTCCTTTAAAGATACCCATTTTTGCTTTCCAAGATAATGTTCTCGACTTCCACACATCCTTCAACACTCCCAGAACTTTCGCCCCCTCCCCCACCCTATAATTCACTTCCTCTTCCATGGTTCCATCCACTGCCAGATCCACTCCCAGATATCTAAAACACTTCACTTCCTCCAGTTTTTCTCCATTCAAACTTACCTCCCAATTGACTTGTCCCTCAACCCTACTGTACCTAATAACCCTGCTGTTATTCACATTTACTCTCAGCTTTCTTCTTTCACACATTTTATCAAAATCAGTCACCAGCTTCTGCAGTTTCTCACCCGAATCAGCCACCAGTGCTGTATCATCAGCGAACAACAACTGACTCACTTCCCACACCCTCTAATCCACAACAGACTGCATACTTGCCCATTTCCAAAACTCTTGCATTCACCTCTGTAACAACCCCATCCATAAACAAATTGAACAGCCATGGAGACATCACACACCCCTACCACAAACCAACATTCACTGAGAACCAATCACTTTTCTCTCTTCCTACATGTACACATGCTTACATCCTTGATAAAAACTTTTCACTACTTCTAACAACTTGCCTCCCACACCATATATTCTTAATACCTTCCACAGAGCATCTCTATCAACTCTGTCATATGCCTTCTCCAGATCCATAAATGCTACATACGAATCCATTTCTTTTATAAGTATTTCTCTCATACATTCTTCAAAGCAAACACCTGATCTACACATCCTCTACCACTTCTGAATCCACACTGCTCTTCCCCAATCTTATGCTCTGTACATGCCTTCACCCTCTCAATCAATGTACATAATTCATACTGTGTGCCCTTATTCATTCCTGTCGCCACCCCGACACTCGTCAAATGAAAACCCCATACCCCCGCATATGCGCAAGGTAGCGCTAGGAAAAGACATCAAAGATCACATTCGTTTACATTGAGTCTCTAGCTTTCATGTATAATGCACCGAAACCATAACTTCCTTTCCACATCCAGACATCACAGAACTTTCCAAGGTTTACCCCAGACGCTTCACATGCCCTGGTTCAATCCGTTGACAGCACGTCGACCCCGGTATACCACATTGTTCCAATTCACTCTATTTCTTGCACGCCTTTCACCCTCCTGCATGTTCAGGCCCCGATCACTCAAAATCTTTTTCAATCCATCTTTCCACCTCCAATTTGGTCTCCCACTTCTCCTTGTTCCCTCCCCCTCTGACACATATATCCTCTTTGTCAATCTTTCCTCACTCATTCTCTCCATTTGAACATACCATTTCAAAACACCCTCTTCTGCTCTCTCAACCACACTTTTTATTACCACTCATCTCTCTTACCCTCTTATTACTTACTTGATCAAACCATCTCACACCACATATTGTCCTCAAACATCTCATTTCCAGCACATCCACCCTCCTCCGCCCAACTCTATCTATAGCCCACGCCTCGTAACCTTACAACATTATTGGAAACACTATTTCTTCAAACATACCCATTTCTGTTTTCCAAGATAACATTCTTAACTTCCACACATTTTTCAATGCTCCCAGAACTTTCGCTTTCTCCCCCACCCTATGATTCACTTCTGCTTCCATGGTTCCATCTGCTGCCAAATCCACTTCCAGATGTTTAAAACACTTCACCTCCTCCAGTTTTTCTCCATTCAAACTTACCTCCCAGTTGCATTTCCCTCAATCCTACTGTACGTAATAACCTTGCTTTTATTCACATTTACTCTCAGCTTTCTTCTTTTGTACACGTTACCAAACTCAGTCACGAAAAAACTATTATCCCTTCAAAAAACTAGAAATGAAATATAAGAGAATCAAAAGGATGAGATGAGTCCATCTGACAGAGAAATTAGGAATGTTGGAATGAGAAAAATAATTCGTGCTGATTGTGGATGAAATAGATGAGTGAAAAAGATTCATGAAAAATACATAATAGGTATAAAGAAAGTATCAGGAAATAGTTGAAATATTAATTTTGGGCCTGAACATGCAGGAGGGTGAAAGGCGTGCAAGGAATAGAGTGAATTTGAACCATGTGATATACTGGGGTCGACGTGCTGTCAATGGATTGATCTAGGGCATGTGAAGCGTCTGGGGTAAACCATGGAAAGTTTTGTCGAGCCTGGATGTGGAAAAGGAGCGGTGGTTTCGGTGTATTATACATGACAGCTAGAAACTGAGTGTGAACGAATGTGGGCTTTGTTGTCTCTTCCTAGCAGTACCTAGCACACATGCAAGGGGAGGGGGTTGTTATTTCATGTGTGGTGGGATGGCGACAGGAATGACTGAGGGCAGCAAGTATGAATATGTACATTTGCATATTTATATTAATTTGCTTATTTATCATACTTTGTCGCTGTATCCTGCATTAGCGGGGTAGCACAAGGAAACAGACGAAAGAATAGCCCAACCCACCCACATACACATGTATATACATACACGTCCACACTCGCAAATATACATACCTATACATCTCAGCGTATACATATATATATATATATATATACACACACAGACATATAGATATACACACATGTGCATTATTCATACTGGCTGCCTTTATTCATCCCCATCGCCAACCCGCCACACATGAAATAACAACCCACCGCATGTGCACGAGGTAGCGCTAGGAAAAGACAACAAAGGCTACATTCGTTCACACTCAGTCTCTAGGTGTCATGTATAATGCACCGAAACCACAGCTCCCTTTCCGCATCCAGGCCCCACAGAACTTTCCATGATTTACCCCAGATACTTCACATGCCCTGTTTCAATCCATTGACAGCAGATCGACCCCGGTATACCACATCGTTCAAATTCACTTTATTCCTTGCACGCCTTTCACCCTCTGCATGTTCAGGCCACAATCACTCAAAATCTTTTTCACTCCATCTTTCCACCTCCAATTTGGTCTCCCACTTCTCCTCGTTCCCTCCACCTCTGACACATATATCCTCTTTGTCAATCTTTCCTCATTATTCTCTCCATGTAACCAAACCATTTCAAATCACCCTCTTCTGCTCTCTCAACCACACTCTTTTTATTACCACTCATCTCTCTTACCATTTCATTACTTAATCAAACCACCTCACACCAAATATTGTCCTCAAACATCTCATTTCCAGCACATCCACCCTCCTCCACACAACTCTATAGCCCACGCCTTGCAACCATATAACATTGTTGGAATCACTATTCCTTCAAACATACCCATTTTTGCTTTGCAAGATAACGTCCTTGACTTCCACACATTTTTCAACACTCCCAAAACTTAAGCCCCCTCCCCCATCCTATGATTCACTTTCTCTTCCATGGTTCCATCCACTGTCAAATCCACTCCCAGATATCTAAAACACTTCACTTCCTCCAGTTTATCTCCCTTCGAACTTACCTCCCAATTGACTTGTCCCTCAACCCTACAGTACCTAATTACCTTACTCTTATTCACATTTACTCTCAGCTTTCTTCTTTCATACACTTTACCAAACTCAGTCACCAGTTTCTGCTGTTTCTCATCCGAATCAGCCAGCAGCGCTGTATCATCAGCGAACAACAACTGACTTACTTCCCAAGCTCTCTCATGCACAACAGACCGCATACTTGCCCCTCTTCCCAAAACTCTTGCATTTACCTCCCTAACAACCCCACCCATGAAAAATTAAAGAACCATGGAGCCATCACGCACCCCTGCCACAAACCAGCATGAACTGAGAACCAATCACTTTTCTCTTCCTACATGTACACATGCTTTACATCCTCGATAAAAACTTTTCACTGCATCTAACAACTTTCCTCCCACACCATATATTCTTAATACCTTCCACAGAGCATCTCTATCAACTCTGTCATATGCCTTCTACAGATCTATAAATGCTACAAAGAAATCCATCTGCTTTTCTAAGTATTTCTCACATACAATCGTCAAAGCAAACACCTGATCCACACATCCTCTACCACTTCTGAAACCACACTGCTCTTCCCCAATCTGATGCTCTGTACATGCCTTCACCCTCTCAATCAATACCCTCCCTTATAATTTCCCAGGAATATTCAACAAACTTATACTTCTGTAACTTGAGCACTCACTCTTAACCCCGTTGCCTTTGTACAATAGCACTATGCAAGCATTCCGCCAGTCCTTAGGCACATCACAATGAGTCATACATACATTGGATAACCTTACTAATCAGTCAACAATACAGTTTCTCCCTTTGTTAATAAATTTCGTTGCAATACCATCCAAACCCGCTGCCTTACCGGCTTTCATCTTCCACAAAGCTTTTACTACCTCTTCTCTGTTTATCAAATCATTTCCCTAACCCTCTCACTTTGCACACCACCTCGACCAAAACACCCTATATTTGCCACTCCATCATCACACACATTCAACAAACCCTCAAAATACTCACTCCATCTCCTTTTCACATCACCATTACTTGTTATCACCTCCCCATTAGCCCCATTCACTGATGTTCCCCTTTGTTTCCTTGTCTTATGCACTTTATTTACCTCCTTGCAAAAATCTTTTTTTTATTTTTTATTTTGCTTTGTCGCTGTCTCCGGCATTTGCGAGGTAGTGCAAGGAAACAGACGAAAGAAATGGCCCAACCCACCCCCATACACATGTATATACACACACGTCCACACATGCAAATATACATACCTATACATCTCAATGTACACATATATATACACACACAGACACATACATATATACCCATGCACACAATTCACACTGTCTGCCTTTATTCATTCCCATCGCCACCTCGCCACACATGGAATACCATCCCCCTCCCCCCTCATGTGTGCGAGGTAGCGCTAGGAAAAGACAACAAAGGCCCCGTTCGTTCACACTCAGTCTCTACCTGTCATGCAATAATGCCCGAAACCACAGATCCCTTTCCACATCCAGGCCCCACACAACTTTCCATGGTTTACCCCAGACGCTTCACATGCCCTGATTCAATCCACTGACAGTACGTCAACCCCGGTATACCACATCGATCCAATTCACTCTATTCCTTGCCTGCCTTTCACCCTCCTCTTTTTTATTCTCCCTAAAATTTAATGACACTCTCTCACCCCAACTCTCATTTGCTCTCTTTTTCACCTCTTTCACTTTTCTCTTGACCTCCTGCCTCTTTCTTTTATACATTTCCCAGTCATTTGCATTATTTTCCTGCAAAAATCATCCAACCGCCTCTCTTCTCTCTTTCAAATAATCTTACTTCTTCATTCCACCACTCACTACCCTTTCTGATCTGCCCACCTCCCACATTTCTCATGCCAGAAGCATCTTTAGTGCATCGCATTCCTCCCCCACTCCCCTTATGCCCTTTGTTCTCACCTTTTTCCATTCTGTATTCAGTTTCTCCTGGTACTTCCTCACACAAGTCTCCTTCTCAAGCTCACTTACTCTCACCACTCTCTCCACCCCACCATTCTCTCTTCTTTTCTGAAAACCTCTACATATCTTCACCTTTCCCTCCAGAAGATAATGATTAGACATCCCTCCAGTTGTATATGTCTGTGTATGTGTATATATATATATATATATATATATATATATATATATATATATATATATATATATATATATATATATATATATTTTTTTTTTTTTTTTTGTCGCTGTCTCCCGCGTTTGCGAGGTAGCGCAAGGAAACAGACGAAAGAAATGGCCCAACCCACCCCCATACACATGTATATACATACATCCACACACGCAAAATATACATACCTACACAGCTTTCCATGGTTTACCCCAGACGCTTCACATGCCCTGATTCAATCCACTGACAGCACGTCAACCCCGGTATACCACATCGCTCCAATTCACTCTATTCCTTGCCCTCCTTTCACCCTCCTGCATGTTCAGGCCCCGATCACACAAAATCTTTTTCACTCCATCTTTCCACCTCCAATTTGGTCTCCCTCTTCTCGTTCCCTCCACCTCCGACACATATATCCTCTTGGTCAATCTTTCCTCACTCATTCTCTCCATGTGCCCAAACCATTTCAAAACACCCTCTTCTGCTCTCTCAACCACGCTCTTTTTATTTCCACACATCTCTCTTAGCCTAACCTTACTTACTCGATCAAACCACCTCACACCACACATTGTCCTCAAACATCTCATTTCCAGCACATCCATCCTCCTGCGCACAACTCCATCCATAGCCCACGCCTTGCAACCATACAACATTGTTGGAACCACTATTCCTTCAAACATACCCATTTTTGCTTTCCGAGATAATGTTCTCGACTTGCACACATTCTTCAAGGCTCCCAGAATTTTCGCCCCCTCCCCCCCCCTATGATCCACTTCCGCTTCCATGGTTCCATCCGCTGCCAGATCCATTCCAAGATATCTAAAACACTTCACTTCCTCCAGTTTTTCTCCATTCAAACTCACCTCCCAATTGACTTGACCCTCAACCCTACTGTACCTAATAACCTTGCTCTTATTCACATTTACTCTTAACTTTCTTCTTTCACACACTTTACCAAACTCAGTCACCAGCTTCTGCAGTTTCTCACATGAATCAGCCACCAGCGCTGTATCATCAGCGAACAACAACTGACTCACTTCCCAAGCTCTCTCATCCCCAACAGACTTCATACTTGCCCCTCTTTCCAAAACTCTTGCATTTTCCTCCCTAACAACCCCATCCATAAACAAATTAAACAACCATGGAGACATCACACACCCCTGCCGCAAACCTACATTCACTGAGAACCAATCACTTTCCTCTCTTCCTACATATATATATATATATATATATATATATATATATATATATATATATATATATATATATATATATATATATGGGAGGGTATTGATTGAGAGGGTGAAGGCATGTACAGAGCATCAGATTGGGGAAGAGCAGTGTGGTTTCAGAAGTGGTAGAGGATGTGTGGATCAGGTGTTTGCTTTGAAGAATGTATGTGAGAAATACTTAGAAAAGCAAATGGATTTGTATGTAGCATTTATGGATCTGGAGAAGGCATATGATAGAGTTGATAGAGATGCTCTGTGGAAGGTATTAAGAATATATGGTGTGGGAGGCAAGTTGTTAGAAGCAGTGAAAAGTTTTTATCGAGGATGTAAGGCATGTGTATGTGTAGGAAGAGAGGAAAGTGATTGGATCTCTGTGAATGTAGGTTTGCGGCAGGGGTGTGTGATGTCTCCATGGTTGTTTAATTTGTTTATGGATGGGGTTGTTAGGGAGGTGAATGCAAGAGTTTTGGAAAGAGGGGCAAGTATGAAGTCTGTTGGGGATGAGAGAGCTTGGGAAGTGAGTCAGTTGTTGTTCGCTGATGATACAGCGCTGGTGGCTGATTCATGTGAGAAACTGCAGAAGCTGGTGACTGAGTTTGGTAAAGTGTGTGAAAGAAGAAAGTCAAGAGTAAATGTGAATAAGAGCAAGGTTATTAGGTACAGTAGGGTTGAGGGTCAAGTCAATTGGGAGGTGAGTTTGAATGGAGAAAAACTGGAGGAAGTGAAGTGTTTTAGATATCTGGGAGTGCATCTGGAAGCGGATGGAACCATGGAAGCGGAAGTGGATCATAGGGTGGGGGAGGGGGCGAAAATTCTGGGAGCCTTGAAGAATGTGTGGAAGTCGAGAACATTATCTCGGAAAGCAAAAATGGGTATGTTTGAAGGAATAGTGGTTCCAACAATGTTGTATGGTTGCGAGGCGTGGACTATGGATAGAGTTGTGCGCAGGAGGATGGATGTGCTGGAAATGAGATGTTTGAGGACAATGTGTGGTGTGAGGTGGTTTGATCGAGTAAGTAACGTAAGGGTAAGAGAGATGTGTGGAAATAAAAAGAGCGTGGTTGAGAGAGCAGAAGAGGGTGTTTTGAAATGGTTTGGTCACATGGAGAGAATGAGTGAGGAAAGATTGACCAAGAGGATATATGTGTCGGAGGTGGAGGGAACGAGGAGAAGAGGGAGACCAAATTGGAGGTGGAAAGATGGAGTGAAAAAGATTTTGTGTGATCGGGGCCTGAACATGCAGGAGGGTGAAAGGAGGGCAAAGAATAGAGTGAATTGGAGCGATGTGGTATACCGGGGTTGACGTGCTGTCAGTGGATTGAATCAAGGCATGTGTATGGGGGTGGGTTGGGCCATTTCTTTCGTCTGTTTCCTTGCGTTACCTCGCAAAGGCGGGAGACAGCGACAAAGCAAAAAAAAAAAAAATATATATATATATATATATATATATATATATATATATATATATATATATTTTGCTTTGTCGCTGTCTCCCGCGTTTGCGAGGTAGCGCAAGGAAACCCACAAAAGAAATGGCCAAACCCACCCCCATACACATGTGCATACATACACGTCCATACACGCAAATATACATACCTATACATCTCATTGTGCACATATATATACACACACAGACACATACATATATACCCATGCACACAATCCACACTGTCTGCCTTTATTCATTCCCATCGCCACCTTGCCACACATGGAATACCATCCCCCTCCCCCCTCATGTGTGCGAGGTAGCGCTAGGAAAAGACAAGAAAGGCCCCATTCGTTCACACTCAGTCTCTAGCTGTCATGCAATAATGCCCGAAACCACAGATCCCTTTCCACATCCAGGCCCCACACAACTTTCCATGGTTTACCCCAGACGCTTCACATGCCCTGATTCAATCCACTGACAGCACGTCAACCCCGGTATACCACATCGATCCAATTCACTCTATTCACCCTCCTGCATGTTCAGGCCCCGATCACTCAAAATCTTTTTCACTCCATCTTTGCACCTCCAATTTGGTCTCCCACTTCTCCTCATTCCCTCCACCTCCGACACATATATGCTCTTGGTCAATCTTTCCTCACTCATCCTCTCCATGTTCCCAAACCACTTCAAAACACCCTCTTCTGCTCTCTCAACCACGCTCTTTTTATTTCCACACATCTCTCTTACCCTTACGTTACTCACTCGATCAAACCACCTCACACCACACATTGTCCTCAAGCATCTCATTTCCAGCACATCCATCCTCCTGCGCACAACTCTATCCATAGCCTACGCCTCGCAACCATACAACATTGTTGGAACCACTATTCCTTCAAACATACCCATTTTTGCTTTCCGAGATAATGTTCTCGACTTCCACACATTCTTCAAGGCCCCCAGGATTTTCACCCCCTCCCCCACCCTATGATCCACCTCCGCTTCCATGGTTCCATCCGCTGCCAGATCCACTCCCAGATATCTAAAACACTTCACTTCCTCCAGTTTTTCTCCATTCAAACTCACCTCCCAATTGACTTGACCCTCAACCCTACTGTACCTAATAACCTTGCTCTTATTCACATTTACTCTTAACTTTCTTCTTCCACACACTTTTCCAAACTCAGTCACCAGCTTCTGCAGTTTCTCACTTGAAACAGCCACCAGCGCTGTATCATCAGCGAACAACAACTGACTCACTTCCCAAGCTCTCTCATCCACAACAGACTTCATACTTGCCCCTCTTTCCAAAACTCTTGCATTTACCTCCCTAACAACCCCATCCATAAACAAATTAAACAACCATGGAGACATCACACACCCCTGCCGCAAACCTACATTCACTGAGAACCAATCACTTTCCTCTCTTCCTACATGTACACATGCCTTACATCCTCGATAAAAACTTTTCACTGCTTCTAACAACTTTCCTCCCACACCATATATTCTTAATACCTTCCACAGAGCATCTCTATCAACTCTATCATATGCCTTCTCCAGATCCATAAATGCTACATACAAATCCATTTGCTTTTCTAAGTATTTCTCACATACATTCTTCAAAGCAAACACCTGATCCACACATCCACTACCACTTCTGAAACCACACTGCTCTTCCCCAATCTGATGCTCTGTACATGCCTTCACCCTCTCAATCAGTACCCTCCCATATAATTTACCAGGAATACTCAACAAACTTATACCTCTGTAATTTGAGCACTCACTCTTATCCCCTTTGCCTTTGTACAATGGCACTATGCACGCATTCCGCCAATCCTCAGGCACCTCACCATGAGTCATACATACATTGAATAACCTTACCAACCAGTCAACAATACAGTCACCCCCTTTTTTAATAAATTCCACTGCAATACCATCCAAACCCGCTGCCTTGCCGGCTTTCATCTTCTGCAAAGCTTTCACTACCTCTTCTCTGTTTACCAAATCATTTTCCCTAACCCTCGCACTTTGCACACCACCTCGACCAAAACACCCTATATCTGCCACTCTATCATCAAACACATTCAACAAACCTTCAAAATACTCACTCCATCTCCTTCTCACATCACCACTACTTGTTATCACCTCCCCACTTGCGCCCTTCATCGAAGTTCCCATTTGCTCCCTTGTCTTACGCACTTTATTTACCTCCTTCCAGAACATCTTTTTATTCTCCCTAAAATTTAATGATACTCTCTCACCCCAACTCTCATTTGCCCTTTTTTTCACCTCTTGCACCTTTCTCTTGACCTCCTGTCTCTTTCTTTTATACATCTCCGACTCAATTGCATTTTTTCCCTGCAAAAATTGTCCAAATGCCTCTCTCTTCTCTTTCACTAATACTCTTACTTCTTCATCCCACCACTCACTACCCTTTCTAATCAACCCACCTCCCACTCTTCTCATGCCACAAGCATCTTTTGCGCAATCCATCACTGATTCCCTAAATACATCCCATTCCTCCCCCACTCCCCTTACTTCCATTGTTCTCACCTTTTTCCATTCTGTACTCAGTCTCTCCTGGTACTTCCTCACACAGGTCTCCTTCTCAAGCTCACTTACTCTCACCACCCTCTTCACCCCAACATTCACTCTTCTTTTCTGAAAACCCATACAAATCTTCACCTTAGCCTCCACAAGATAATGATCAGACATCCCTCCAGTTGCACCTCTCAGCACATTAACATCCAAAAGTCTCTCTTTCGCACGCCTGTCAATTAACACGTAATCCAATAACGCTCTCTGGCCATCTCTCCTACTTACATAAGTATACTTATGTATATCTCGCTTTTTAAACCAGGTATTCCCAATCATCAGTCCTTTTTCAGCACATAAATCTACAAGCTCTTCACCATTTCCATTTACAACACTGAACACCCCATGTATACCAATTATTCCCTCAACTGCCACATTACTCACCTTTGCATTCAAATCACCTATCACTATGACCCGGTCTCGTGCATCAAAACCACTAACACACTCATTCAGCTGCTCCCAAAACAGTTGCCTCTCTTGATCTTTCTTCTCATGCCCAGGTGCATATGCACCAATAATAACCCACCTCTCTCCATCAACTTTCAGTTTTACCCATATTAATCGAGAATTTACTTTCTTACACTCTATCACATACTCCCACAACTCCTGTTTCAGGAGTATTGCTACTCCTTCCCTTGCTCTTGTCCTCTCACTAACCCCTGACTTTACTCCCCAGACATTCCCAAACCACTCTTCCCCTTTACCCTTGAGCTTCGTTTCACTCAGAGCCAAAACATCCAGGTTCCTTTCCTCAAACATACTACCTATCTCTCCTTTTTTCACTTCTTGGTTACATCCACACACATTTAGGCACCCCACTCTGAGCCTTCGAGGAGGATGAGCACTCCCCGCGTGACTCCTTCTTCTGTTTCCCATTTTAGAAAGTTAATACAAGGAGGGGAGGATTTCTGGCCCCCCGCTCCCGTCCCCTCTAGTCGCTTTCTACGACACGCGAGGAATACGTGGGAAGTATTCTTTCACCCCTATCCCCAGGGATAGAATATATATATATATATATATATATATATATATATATATATATATATATATATATATATATATATATATATATATATTTTTTTTTTCATACTATTCGCCATTTCCCGCGATAGCGAGGTAGCGTTAAGAACAGAGGACTGGGCCTTTGAGGGAATACCCTCACCTGGCCCCCTTCTCTGTTCCTTCTTTTGGAAAAAAAAAAAAAAAAAAAAAAAAATATATATAAAGTTAGTTGATGGAGAGAGATGGGTGATTATTGGTGCATATGCTCCTGGGCATGAGAAGAAAGATCATGAGAGGCAAGTGTTTTGGGAGCAGCTGAGTGAGTGTGTTAGTAGTTTTGATGCACGAGACCGGGTTATAGTGATGGGTGATTTGAATGCAAAGGTGAGTAATGTGGCAGTTGAGGGTATAATTGGTATTCAGTGTTGTAAATGGAAATGGTGAAGAGCTTGTAGATTTATGTGCTGAAAAAGGACTGGTGATTGGGAATACCTGGTTTAAAAAGCGAGATATACATAAGTATACGTATGTAAGGACAAGAGATGGCCAGAGAGCGTTATTGGATTACGTGTTAATTGACAGGCACGCGAAAGAGAGACTTTTGGATGTTAATGTGCAGAGAGGTGCAACTGGAGGGATGTCTGATCATTATCTTGTGGAAGCTAAGGTGAAGATTTGTATGGGTTTTCAGAAAAGAAGAGTGAATGTTGGGGTGAAGAGGGTGGTGAGAGTAAGTGAGCTTGGGAAGGAGACTTGTGTGAGGAAGTACCAGGAGAGACTGAGTACTGAATGGAAAAATGTGAGAACAATGGAAGTAAGGGGAGTGGGGGAGGAATGGGATGTATTTAGGGAATCAGTGATGGATTTCGCAAAAGATGCTTGTGGCATGAGAAGAGTGGGAGGTGGGTTGATTAGAAAGGGTAGTGAGTGGTGGGATGAAGAAGTAAGATTATTAGTGAAAGAGAAGAGAGAGGCATTTGGACGATTTTTGCAGGGAAAAAATGCAATTGAGTGGGAGATGTATAAAAGAAAGAGACAGGAGGTCAAGAGAAAGGTGCAAGAGGTGAAAAAGAGGGCAAATGAGAGTTGGGGTGAGAGAGTATCATTAAATTTTAGGGAGAATAAAAAGATGTTCTGGAAGGAGGTAAATAAGGTGCGTAAGACAAGGGAGCAAATGGGAACTTCAGTGAAGGGCGCAAATGGGGAGGTGATAACAAGTAGTGGTGATGTGAGAAGGAGATGGAGTGAGTATTTTGAAGGTTTGCTGAATGTATTTGATGATAGAGTGGCAGATATAGGGTGTTTTGGTCAAGGTGGTGTGGAAAGTGAGAAGGTTAGGGAAAATGATTTGGTAAACAGAGAAGAGGTAGTAAAAGCTTTGCGGAAGATGAAAGCCAGCAAGGCAGCAGGTTTGGATGGTATTGCAGTGGAATTTATTAAAAAAGGGGGTGACTGTATTATTGACTGGTTGGTAAGGTTATTTAATGTATGTATGACTCATGGTGAGGTGCCTGAGGATTGGCGGAATGCGTGCACAGTGCCATTGTACAAAGGCAAAGGGGATAAGAGTGAGTGCTCAAATTACAGAGGTATAAGTTTGTTGAGTATTCCTGGTAAATTATATGGGAGGGTATTGACTGAGAGGGTGAAGGCATGTACAGAGCATCAGATTGGGGAAGAGCAGTGTGGTTTCCGAAGTGGTAGAGGATGTGTAGATCAGGTGCTTGCTTTGAAGAATGTATGTGAGAAATACTTAGAAAAGCAAATGGATTTGTATGTAGCATTTATGGATCTGGAGAAGGCATATGATAGAGTTGATAGAGATGCTCTGTGGAAGGTATTAAGACTATATGGTGTGGGAGGCAAGTTGTTAGAAGCAGTGAAAAGGTTTTATCGAGGATGTAAGGCATGTGTACGTGTATGAAGAGAGGAAAGTGATTGGTTCTCAGTGAATGTAGGTTTGCGGCAGGGGTGTGTGATGTCTCCATGGTTGTTTAATTTGTTTATGGATGGGGTTGTTAGGGAGATAAATGCAAGAGTTTTGGAAAGAGGGGCAAGTATGAAGTCTGTTGGGGATGAGAGAGCTTGGGAAGTGAGTCAGTTGTTGTTCGCTGATGATACAGTGCTGGTGGCTGATTCATGCGAGAAACTGCAGAAGCTGGTGACTGCGTTTGGTAAAGTGTGTGAAAGAAGAAAGTTAAGATTAAATGTGAATAAGAGCAAGGTTATTAGGTACAGTAGGGTTGAGGGTCAAGTCAATTGGGAGGTAAGTTTGAATGGAGAAAAACTGTAGGAATTGAAGTGTTTTAGATATCTGGGAGTGGATCTGGCAGCGGATGGAACCATGGAAGCGGAAGTGGATCATAGGGTGGGGGAGGGGGTGAAAATCCTGGGAGCCTTGAAGAATGTGTGGAAGTCGAGAACATTATCTCGGAAAGCAAAAATGGGTATGTTTGAAGGAGTAGTGGTTCCAACAATGTTGTATGGTTGCGAGGCGTGGGCTATGGATAGAGTTGTGCGCAGGAGGATGGATGTGCTGGAAATGAGATGTTTGAGGACAATGTGTGGTGTGAGGTGGTTTGATCGAGTAAGTAACGTAAGGGTAAGAGAGATGTGTGGAAATAAAAAGAGCGTGGTTGAGAGAGCAGAAGAGGGTGTTTTGAAATGGTTTGGGCACATGGAGAGAATGAGTGAGGAAAGATTGACCAAGAGGATATATGTGTCGGAGGTAAAGGGAACGAGGAGAAGTGGGAGACAAATTGGAGGTGGAAAGATGGAGTGAAAAAGATTTTGTGTGATCGGGGCCTGAACATGCAGGAGGGTGAAAGGAGGGCAAGGAATAGAGTGAATTGGATCGATGTGGTATACCGGGGTTGACGTGCTGTCAGTGGATTTTTTTTTTTTTTTTTTTTTTTTTTTTTTCCAAAAGAAGGAACAGAGAAGGGGGCCAGGTGAGGGTATTCCCTCAAAGGCCCAGTCCTCTGTTCTTAACGCTACCTCGCTATCGCGGGAAATGGCGAATAGTATGAAAAAAAAAAAAAGAATATATATATATATATATATATATATATATATATATATATATATATATATGTACGTTGAAATGTATAGATATGTATATGTGCATGCATGGACGTGTATGTAAATATATGTGTATATGGGTGGGTTGGGCCATTCTTTTGTCTTCCTTGTGTGACAGGGACAAAGTCTAATAAGTAAATATATATAATTAATTTTGGGGATTAAAGATAAGATTTATAGTCTTTTTCCTGATGTTTTGAGAGTTTCACTATTGCTTTTTGGTTTACAAGACCAAAGTTTTCAAATATACTATCAAAACTGATGATAATCTTAAATTGTTCGTATTTGTTAGTATCTAGTGTTATAGTGCTTTGTGGATTGTGGGTGTTTTGGTCAAAATGGAAACATTTTTGAATACTTTTTAAGTTTAAGAGTTTGTTATATCGGGGGTGTTTTTTGTTTTAATATATGGCTTACTGTGTCATGGTGGCGGGTCCATTTTTTTTCTTTTTAGGAATGGTAGCATGTGAAGCGGCATTTGGGTTGTCTATTTTGGTTTCTGTAGTTTGCACTTGTGAAAATGATTATTTTGATAGATTTAATTCTTTACAGTGTTAAAACTTTTAATTGCTAGAACTGTATTAATAATATTTGTTGAGATATGATAGGTAGTTTAGTTATCTATTTATTTTATTTTTTTTAATTGTAGTTATGATATTTTGTCTATGAGCTTGGATATATGATGGGTATGGATTATTTAAGATTTGCATTCATTTTATTGAGAATTTGAGTTGTGTGTGATAATGATTTGTAGTCAAAAGGTTAAAAAGAATGAATATTTTAGGGAGGATTTCTTTTCGTTAATTTGTTTTTATTGATATGTTTGTTAATGACTTTTTCTGCTATAAATGATTTGTTTTTGATATTAGATTTAAGAAGAGTTTAATTCCGACTTTGATTTTGATTCTGGAGTGGGGCTATCAACCTGAGTGGGTCCAAGCTGAGCTATACATATTACTTTATACTTTATACCCCGGTATACCACATCGTTCCAATTCACTCTATTCCTTGCACGCCTTTCATCCTCTTGCATGTTCAGGCCCTGATTGCTCAAAATCTTTTTCACTCCTCCTTCCACCTCCAATTTGGCCTCCCACTTCTCCTCGTTCCCTCCACCTCTGACACATATATCCTCTTTGTCAATCTTTCCTTACTCATTCTTTCCATGTGACCAAACCATGTCAAAATACCCTCTTCTGCTCTCTTAACCACACTCTTTTTATTACCTCACATCTCTCTTACCCTTTCATTACTTACATGATCAAACCACCTCACACCACATATCGTTCTCAAACATCTCATTTCCAATACATCCACCCTCCTCCACACAACTCTATCTATAGCCCATGCCTTGCAACCATATGACATTGTTGCAGCCACTTTTTATAAGAAATATCAGTATGGTTGCCTTTCTGTTGTATGTTTCAGCAACCAGTTTAACTGTATGTCATACTTTTCATCCTGTATTTTATATTATTAGAGGTGAACCAATTATTAGTTTTTTATTTCAGTCAGAGATTCTTCTACAACTATAACAAGTCCTAGATTGAAATTGAGAGTAGAGGCTGCAGTAATAAGATCAGTTCTATCATGATTGTTCTTCCCAGAGAGATATATGATTTGTTTGAGATTTTCTTGGAAATTTTAGCTTTAGCAGTAAGAATATTGGGGGGGGGGGGGTGATCTTGGGATATATATTCAATTTTATAAATATGAATTATAATTTGAAGGCATAGGATAGAGTTGATAGAGATGCTCTGTGGAAGATTTCAAGAGTATATGGTGTGGGAGGCAAGTTGCTAGACGCAGTGAAAAGTTTTTATCGAAGATGTAAGGTATGTGTACAAGTAGGAAGAGAGGAAAGTGATTGGTTCCCAATGAATGTTGGTTTGCGGCTGGGGTGCATGATGTCTCCATGGTTGTTTAATATGTTTATGGATGGGTTTGTTAGGAAGGTGAATGCAAGTGTTTTGGAGAGAGGGGCAAGTATGCAGTCTGTTGTGGATGACAGGGCTTGAGAAGTGAGTCAGTTGTTGTTCGCTGATGATACAGCGTTGGTGGCTGATTCGGGTGAGAAAGTGCAGAAGCTGGTGGCTGAGTTTGGTAAAAAGTGTGAAAGAAGAAAGCTGAGAGTAAATGTGAATAAGAGCAAGGTTATTAGGTACAGTAGGGTTGAGGGACAAGTCAATAGGGAGGTAGGTTTGAATGGAGAAAAACTGGAGGAAGTGAAGTGTTTTAGATACCTGGGAGTGGATTTGGCAGTGGATGGAACCATGGAAGCAGAAGTGAGTCATGGGGGGGATGTTCTGGGAACGAAGAATGTGTGGAGGGCAAGAACATTATCTCAGAATTCAAAAATGGGTATGTTTGAGGGAATAGTGGTTCCAACAATGCTATATGGTTCTAAGGCATGGGCTATAGATAAGGTTTTGCAGAGGAGGGTGGATGTGTTGGAAATGAGATGTTTGAGGAAAATATGTGGTGTGAGGTGGTTTGATCGAGTAAGTAATGAAAGGGTAAGAGAGATGTGTGGTAATAAAAAGAGTGTGGTTGACAGTGCAGAAGAGGGTGCATTGAAATGGTTTGGTCACATGGAGAGAATGAGTGAGGAAAGATTGACAAAGAAGATATATGTATCACAGGTGGAGGGAATGAGATGTGGAAGACCAAATTGGAGGTGGAAGGATGGAGTGAAAAAGATTTTTAGTGATCGGGGTCTGAACATACAGGATGGTGAAAGGCGTGCAAGGAATAGAGTGAATTGGAATGATTTGGTATACCAGGGTCGATGTTCTGTCAGTGGACTGAACCAGGGCATGTGAAGCGTCTGGGGTAAACTATGGAAAGTTTTGTGGGGCCTGGATGTGGAAAGGGAGCTGTGGTTTTGGTGCATTATACATGATAGCTAGAGACTGAGTGTGAACTAATGTGGCCTTTGTTGTCCTTTCCTAGTGCTACCTTGCGTATGTCTGGGGGGAGGAGGGCGTCATTTCATGAGTGGCGGGGTGACGTCGGGAATGAATAAAGGCAGCAAGTATGAAGTATGTACATGTGTATATGTGTATGTCTGTGTATGTATATATATGTATACGTTGAGATGTATAGGTATGTATATATGCGTGTGTGGACGTGTATGTATATACATGAGTATGTGGGTGGGTTGGGCCATTCTTTTGTCTGTTTCCTTGCGCTGCCTCGCTAACACGGGAGACAGCGACAAAGCAAAATAGATAAATAAATAAATATGAATATATATATATATATATATATATATATATATATATATATATATATATATATATATATATATATATTTCTTTCAAACTATTTGCCATTTCCCGCATTAGCGAGGTAGCGTTAAGAACAGAGGACTGGGCCTTTGAGGGAATACCCTCACCTGGCCCAATTCTCTGTTCCTTCTTTTGGAAAATTAAAAAAAAACGAGAGGGGAGGATTTCCAGCCCCCCGCTCCCTCCCCTTTTAGTCGCCTTCTACGACACGCAGGGAATACGTGGGAAGTATTCTTTCTCCCCTATCCCCAGGGAATATATATATATATATATATATATATATATATATATATATATATATATATATATATATATATATATATATTTTTATTTTTGCTTTGTTGCTGTCTCCCGCGTTTGCGAGGTAGCGCAAAGAAACAGACGAAAGAAATGGCCAAACCCACCCCCATACACATGTATATACACACACGTCCACACACGCTAATATACATACCTATACATCTCAATGTACACATATATATACACACACAGACACATACATATATACCCATGCACACAATTTACACTGTCTGCCTTTATTCATTCCCATTGCCACCTCGCCACACATGGAATACCATCCCCCTCCCCCCTCATGTGTGCGGGGTAGCGCTAGGAAAAGACAACAAAGGCCTCATTCGTTCACACTCAGACTCTAGCTGTCATGCAATAATGCCTGAAACCACAGCTCCCTTTCCACATCCAGGCCCCACACAGCTTTCCATGGTTTACCCCAGACGCTTCACATGCCCTGATTCAATCCACTGACAGCACGTCAACCCCAGTATACCACATCGATCCAATTCACTCTATTCCTTGCCCGCCTTTCGCCCTCCTGCATGTTCAGGCCCCGATCACTCAAAATCTTTTTCACTCCATCTTTCCACCTCCAATTTGGTCTCCCACTTCTCCTCGTTCCCTCCACCTCTGACACATATATCCTCTTGGTCAATCTTTCCTCAATCATTCTCTCCACGTGCCCAAACCATTTCAAAACACCCTCTTCTGCTCTCTCAACCACGCTCTTTTTATTTCCACACATCTCTCTTACCCTTACATTACTTACTCGATCAAACCACCTCACACCACACATTGTCCTCAAACATCTCATTTCCAGCACATCCACCCTCCTGCGCACAACTCTATCCATAGCCCCCGCCTCGCAACCGAACAACATTGTTGGAACCACTATTCCTTCAAACATACCCATTTTTGCTTTCCGAGATAATGTTCTCGACTTCCACACATTCTTCAAGGCTCCCAGGATTTTCACCCCCTCCCCCACCCTATGATTCACTTCCACTTCCATGGTTCCATCCGCTGCCAGATCCACTCCCAGATATCTAAAACAATTTACTTCCTCCAGTTTTTCTCCATTCAAACTTACCTCCCAATTGACTTGACCCTCAACCCTACTGTACCTAATAACCTTGCTCTTATTCACATTTACTCTTAAGTTTCTTCTTTCACACACTTTACCAAACTCAGTCACCAGCTTCTGCAGTTTCTCACATGAATCAGCCACCAGCACTGTATCATCAGCGAACAACAACTGACTCACTTCCCAAGCTCTCTCATCCACAACAGACTTCATTCTTGCCCCTCTTTCCAAAACTCTTGCATTCACCTCCCTAACAACCCCATCCATAAACAAATTAAACAACCATGGAGACATCACACACCCCTGCCGCAAACCTACATTCACTGAGAACCAATCACTTTCCTCTCTTCCTACACGTACACATGCCTTACATCCTCGATAAAAACTCTGTATATTTTGAAATGTTTAGGTATGTATAAGTGCGTGTGTGGATGTTTATGTATATACATGTGTATGTGGATGGATTTGGCCTTTCTTCATCTGTTTCCTTGTGCTACCTTGCTAATGCAAGAGACAGCGACAAAGTATGATATAATATGAACAGGTAATTTGAAGTCAATAGATCATTTTTCCATTTCTAATTTTGTAGGTTTAATGTGATTTTTACTTCATTTATCAGGGTTTCTACCTTCTAGATTGACATTAAAAGTTGATGCTTAGTTAAAAAAAAAAAAAAAGTTTAACGGGGTTTGATTAGAGTATTTTGGTGGACAGGGAGGTCATAATGTTTTAATAAGAGGCTCTAGTTATATTGAAATAACATAGGGTAAGACTTTTAAAGTTTTTATAAAAACTGTATTTTTTTTAGTTAATGTTGCTTTAATTGTGCTTTGTTACTCGTATGATTTAAATTTTAGAATATTGTATTGAAGCTGCAAATGAGGTTTAGTTTACCTGCGTGTATAAGAATGTATTTTTAGAAGAGATTGATCTTCATCTTTACATTGAAAATGTAATGTGTTAAAAGGTACATTATGAAAAAGATGCATAAGCAGAATTGGACCACTTTGAAAATGTTAGAGTATTTTTTCATCCCACAAATGCTTCGTTTGTAGGAAAATGAAATTGCAGTGAAATCATTAACAGTGATAAGCCTCTTTTTAGCTTCTGCCAAAATTAAATTAGAGGTTAATTAAACCAAGGCTTAGGTCAAACCTAAGAGCAAATCTTAGCTTTCTAATTGAATTTAATTAGAGGTTAATCAAACCAAGGTTTAGGTCAAACCTAAGAGCAAATCTTAGCTTTCTAATTGAAGTGAGGTTAGTTACATATAACACCTTGTGAGTGCAAGTTACGTATCATCGTTGACTATAACCCCATTGAGATCATTCAAGGGCTCCGGAATGCCATTCAACATATAGTCCCAGTAAAAGCAATAAACAAATTAAATGTCCCATGGAAAATCATGAGATTAAATTTGATAGGTTTATAGTTCATACTGATGGTAGTGATAGTGTAATTTCTACATCAAAAATTGAAAAAATAACAGTGATTAGGAAGAACTTTAAAGAAAACGGAATGCATGCTGATCCTTAAGGGTCAAATCCACATTCAAATGGTGATATTTTTTCTCGGCCAGGAATTGAATTTTTTGAATGAATGATACGATTAATATAAGAATAAAAGATAATTAGTGTTACAAACAAAATAGATAAGATTAAAAAGAGGGCAAATGAGAGTTGGGGTGAGAGAGTATCATTAAATTTTCGGGAGAATGAAAAGATGTTTTGGAAGGAGGTAAATAAAGTGCGTAAGACAAGGGAACAAATGGGAACATCAGTGAAGGGTGCTAATGGGGAGGTGATAACAAGTAGTGGTGATGTGAGAGGGAGTTGGAGTTAGTATTTTGAAGGTTTGCTGAATGTGTTTGATGATAGAGTTGCAGATATAGGGTGTTTTCGTCGAGGTGGTGTGCAAAGTGAGAGAGGTTAGGGAGAATGATTTGATAAACAGAGAAGAGGTGGTGAAAGCTTTGGGGAAGATGAAAGCCAGCAAGGCAGCGGGATTGGATGGAATTGCAGTGTAATTGATTAAAAAAGGGGGTGAGTATATTGTTGACTTGTTGGTAAGATTATTTAATGTATGTATGACTCATATACATATGTTTATGTATATACATGTATATGTGGGTGCGATGGTCCATTCTTTCATCTGTTTCCTTGCCCTACCTCGCTAACATGGGAGACAGCGACAAAGTATAATAATAATAATAAAGTGACTCATGGTGAGGTGCCCGAGGATTGGCGGAATGCTTGCATAAGTGCCATTGTACAAAGGCAAAGGGGATAAAAGTGAGTGTTCAAATTACAGAGGTATAAGTTTATTGAGTATTTCTGGGAAATTATATGGGAGTTTATTGATTGAGAGGGTGAAGGCATGCACAGAGCATCAGATTGGGGAAGAGCAGTGTGGTTTCAAAGTGGTAGAGGATGTGTGGATCAGGTGTTTGCTTTGAGGAATGTATGTGAGAAATACTTAGAAAAGCAAATGGATTTGTATGTAGCATTTATGGATCTGGAAAAGGCATATGATAGAGTTGATAGAGATGCTCTGTGGAAGTTATAAGAATATATAGTGTGGGAGGCAAGTTGTCAGAAGCAGTGAAAAGCTTTTATCGAGGATGTAAAGCATGTGTACGTGTAGGAAGAGAGGAAAGTGATTGGTTCTCAGTGAATGTTGGTTTGCGGCAGGAGTGCATGATGTCTCCAAGGTTGTTTGATTTGTTTATGGATGGGGTTTTTATGGAGGTGAATGCAAGAGTTTTGGAAAGAGGGGCAAGTATGCAGTCTGTTGTGGATGAGAGAGCTTGGGAAGTGAGTCAGTTGTTGTTTGCTGATGATTTGGTGGCTGATTTGGGTGAGAAACTGCAGAAGCTGGTGACTGAGTTAGGTAAAGTGTGTGAAAGAAGAAAGCTGAGAGTAAATCTGAATAAGAGCAAGGTTATTAGGTAGAGTAGGGTTGAGGGACAAGTCAATTGGGAGATAAGTTTGAATGGAGAAAAATGGAGGAAGTGAAGCGTTTTAGATATCTGGGAGTGGATTTGGCAGCGGAAGTAATCATGGAAGTAGAAGTGAATCATAGGATGGGGGAGGGGCGAAAGTTCTGGGAGTGTTGAAAAATGTGTGGAAATCGAGAACGTTATCTTGGAAAGCAAAAATGGGTATGTTTGAAGGAATAGTGGTTCCAACAATGTTATATGGTTGCGAGGCGTGGGCTATAGATAGAGTTGTGCGGAGGAGGGTGGATATGCTGGAAATGAGTTGTTTGAGGAAAATATGTGGTGTGAGGTGGTTTGATCGAGTAAGTAATGAAAGGGTAAGAGAGATATGTGGTAATAAAAAGAGTGTGGTTGAGAGAGCAGAAGAGGGTGTTTTGAAATGGTTTGGTCACATGGAGAGAATGAGTGAGGAAAGATTGACCAAGAGGATATATATGTCAGAGGTGTAGGGAATGAGGAGAAATGGGTGACCAAATTGGAGGTGGAAAGATGGAGTGAAAAAGATTTTGAGTGATCATGGCCTGAACATGCAGGAGGGTGAAAGGCGTGCAAGGAATAAAGTGAATTGTAACGATGTGGTATACTGGGGTTGACGTGCTGTCAGTGAATTGAACCAGGGCATGTGAAGCGTCTGGGATAAACCATGGAAAGTTCTGTGGGGCCTGGATGTGGAAAGGGAGCTGTGGTTTCAGTGCATTATATATGACAGCTAGAGACTGAGTGTGCACGAATGTGGCCTTTGTTCTCTTTTCCTAGTGTTACCTTGTGCACATGGTGGGGTAGGGAGTTGTCATTTTCATGTGTGGCAGAGTGGCGACGGGAATGAATGAGGGCAGACTATGAATCATATACATGTGTATATATGTTTTTTTTTTTTGTTTTTTTTTTGCTTTGTCGCTGTCTCCCGCGTTTGCGAGGTAGCGCAAGGAAACAGACGAAAGAAATGGCCCAACCCACCCCCATACACATGTATATACATACGTCCACACACGCAAATATACATACCTACACAGCTTTCCATGGTTTACCCCAGACGCTTCACATGGCTTGATTCAATCCACTGACAGCACGTCAACCCCGGTATACCACATCGCTCCAATTCACTCTATTCCTTGCCCTCCTTTCACCCTCCTGCATGTTCAGGCCCCGATCACACAAAATCTTTTTCACTCCATCTTTCCACCTCCAATTTGGTCTCCCTCTTCTCCTCGTTCCCTCCACCTCCGACACATATATCCTCTTGGTCAATCTTTCCTCACTCATTCTCTCCATGTGCCCAAACCATTTCAAAACACCCTCTTCTGCTCTCTCAACCACGCTCTTTTTATTTCCACACATCTCTCTTACCCTTACGTTACTTACTCGATCAAACCACCTCACACCACACATTGTCCTCAAACATCTCATTTCCAGCACATCCATCCTCCTGCGCACAACTCTATCCATAGCCCACGCCTCGCAACCATACAACATTGTTGGAACCACTATTCCTTCAAACATACCCATTTTTGCTTTCCGAGATAATGTTCTCGACTTCCACACATTCTTCAAGGCTCCCAGAATTTTCGCCCCCTCCCCCACCCTATGATCCACTTCCGCTTCCATGGTTCCATCCGCTGCCAGATCCACTCCCAGATATCTAAAACACTTCACTTCCTCCAGTTTTTCTCCATTCAAACTCACCTCCCAATTGACTTGACCCTCAACCCTACTGTACCTAATAACCTTGCTCTTATTCACATTTACTCTTAACTTTCTTCTTTCACACACTTTACCAGACTCAGTCACCAGCTTCTGCAGTTTCTCACATGAATCAGCCACCAGCGCTGTATCATCAGCGAACAACAACTGACACTTCCCAAGCTCTCTCATCCCCAACAGACTTCATACTTGCCCCTCTTTCCAAAACTCTTGCATTCACCTCCCTAACAACCCCATCCATAAACAAATTAAACAACCATGGAGACATCACACACCCCTGCCGCAAACCTACATTCACTGAGAACCAATCACTTTCCTCTCTTCCTACACGTACACATGCCTTACATCCTCGATAAAAACTTTTCACTGCTTCTAACAACTTGCCTCCCACACCATATATTCTTAATACCTTCCACAGAGCATCTCTATCAACTCTATCATATGCCTTCTCCAGATCCATAAATGCTACATACAAATCCATTTGCTTTTCTAAATATTTCTCACATACATTCTTCAAAGCAAACACCTGATCCACACATCCTCTACCACTTCTGAAACCACACTGCTCTTCCCCAATCTGATGCTCTGTACATGCCTTCACCCTCTCAATCAATACCCTCCCATATAATTTACCAGGAATACTCAACAAACTTATACCTCTGTAATTTGAGCACTCACTCTTATCCCCTTTGCCTTTGTACAATGGCACTATGCACGCATTCCGCCAATCCTCAGGCACCTCACCATGAGTCATACATACATTAAATAACCTTACCAACCAGTCAACAATACAGTCACCCCCTTTTTTAATAAATTCCACTGCAATACCATCCAAACCTGCTGCCTTGCTGGCTTTCATCTTCCGCAAAGCTTTTACTACCTCTTCTCTGTTTACCAAATCATTTTCCCTAACCCTCTCACTTTGCACACCACCTCGACCAAAACACCCTATATCTGCCACTCTATCATCAAACACATTCAACAAACCTTCAAAATACTCACTCCATCTCCTTCTCACATCACCACTACTTGTTATCACCTCCCCATTTGCGCCCTTCACTGAAGTTCCCATTTGCTCCCTTGTCTTACGCACTTTATTTACCTCCTTCCAGAACATCTTTTTATTCTCCCTAAAATTTAATGATACTCTCTCACCCCAACTCTCATTTGCCCTTTTTTTCACCTCTTGCACCTTTCTCTTGACCTTCTGTCTCTTCCTTTTATACATCTCCCATTCAATTGCATTTTTTCCCTGCAAAAATCGTCCAAATGCCTCTCTCTTCTCTTTCACTAATACTCTTACTTCTTCATCCCACCACTCACTACCCTTTCTAATCAACCCACCTCCCACTCTTCTCATGCCACAAGCATCTTTTGCGCAATCCATCATTGATTCCCTAAATACATCCCATTCCTCCCCCACTCCCCTTACTTCCATTGTTCTCACCTTTTTCCATTCTGTACTCAGTCTCTCCTGAAACTTCCTCACACAAGTCTCCTTCACAAGCTCACTTACTCTCACCACCCTCTTCACCCTAACATTCACTCTTCTTTTCTGAAAACCCATACAAATCTTCACCTTAGCCTCCACAAGATAATGATCAGACATCCCTCCAGTTGCACCTCTCAGCACATTAACATCCAAAAGTCTCTCTTTCGCGCGTCTGTCAATTAACACGTAATCCAATAACGCTCTCTGGCCATCTCTCCTACTTACATAAGTATACTTATGTATATCTCGCTTTTTAAACCAGGTATTCCCAATCATCAGTCCTTTTTCAGCACATAAATCTACAAGCTCTTCACCATTTCCATTTACAACACTGAACACCCCATGTATACCAATTATTCCCTCAACTGCCACATTACTCACCTTTGCATTCAAAGGTGAGTAATATACATATATATGTATATGTCTGTTTTTTTTTCTTTGTATATGTCTATGTGTTTCCAACGTTAGCGAGGTAGCGCAGAGAAACAGATGAGGAATGGCCCAACTCACTCACATACACATGCATATACATAAATGCCCACACAGGCACATATATATACCTATACATTTGAACATATACATTTTTTTTTTTTTTTTTTTTTTTTTTTTTTTTTTTATACTTTGTCGCTGTCTCCCGCGTTTGCGAGGTAGCGCAAGGAAACAGACGAAAGAAATGGCCCAACCCCCCCCCATACACATGTACATACACACGTCCACACACACAAATATACATACCTACACAGCTTTCCATGGTTTACCCCGGACGCTTCACATGCCTTGATTCAATCCACTGACAGCACGTCAACCCCTGTATACCACATCGCTCCAATTCACTCTATTCCTTGCCCTCCTTTCACCCTCCTGCATGTTCAGGCCCCGATCACACAAAATCTTTTTCACTCCATCTTTCCACCTCCAATTTGGTCTCCCTCTTCTCCTCGTTCCCTCCACCTCCGACACATATATCCTCTTGGTCAATCTTTCCTCACTCATTCTCTCCATGTGCCCAAACCATTTTAAAACACCCTCTTCTGCTCTCTCAACCACGCTCTTTTTATTTCCACACATCTCTCTTACCCTTACGTTACTTACTCGATCAAACCACCTCACACCACACATTATCCTCAAACATCTCATTTCCAGCACATCCATCCTCCTGCGCACAACTCTATCCATAGCCCACGCCTCGCAACCATACAACATTGTTGGAACTACTATTCCTTCAAACATACCCATTTTTGCTTTCCGGGATAATGTTCTCGACTTCCACACATTTTTCAAGGCTCCCAAAATTTTCGCCCCCTCCCCCACCCTATGATCCACTTCCGCTTCCATGGTTCCATCCGCTGACAGATCCACTCCCAGATATCTAAAACACTTCACTTATACATACATATACATATACATATACATATACATACATATACATACATATACATAAACAGACATATACATATATACACATGTACATATTCATACTTGCTGCCTTCATCCATTCCCATCACTACCCCGCAAAACACGAAATAGCATTCCCCTCCCCACACACGTGCGCAAGGTAGTGCTAGGAAATGACAACAAAGTCCATATTTGTTTACACTCAGTCTGTAGCTGTCATGTGTAATGCACCGAAACCACAGCTCCCTTTCCACATCCAGGCCTCACAAAACTTTCCATGGTTTACCTCAGCCATTTTACATGCCCTGGTTCAATCCATTGACAGCTCGTCGACCTCGGTATATCACATCGTTTCAACTCTATTCCTTGCCCGCCTTTCACCCTCCTGTATGTTCATGCCCTGATCGCTCAATATCTTTTTCACTCCATCCTTCCACCTCCATTCTAGTCTCCCACTTCTCGTTCCCTCCACTTCTGACACATACATCCTGTTTCACAATCATTCCTTACTCATTCTCTCCATGTGACCAAACCATTTCAATACACCCTTTTCTGATCTCTCACCTATGCTCTTTTTATTACCACACATCTCTCTTATCCTTCATTACTTATTTGATCAAATCACTTCACATAGCATGTCCTCAAACATTTCATTTCCAACACGTCCACCCTCCTTCGCACAACCCTATCTATATGCCTTGCAATCCTACTCATTTTTGCTCCAAGATAACGATCTCTCCTTCCACACATTCTTCAGTGCTCCCAGAACCTTCGCCCCTTCCCATACTCTGTGAATCACTTCAGCTTCCATGGTTCCATCTGCTGCTAAATCCACCCGCAGATATATAAAATACTTCACGTCCTCCAGTTTTTTCTATTCAAACTAACCTCCCACTTAACTTGTACCTCAACCCTACTGAACCTTATAACCTTACACTTATTCACATATACTTTCAGCTTTCTTCTCTCACATACTTTACCAAACTCAGTCACCAGCTTCTGCAGTTTCTCACCCGAATCAGCCACCAGCGCTGTATCATCAGCGAACAACAACTGACTCACTTCCCAAGCTCTCTCATTCACAACAGACTGCATACTTGCCCCTCTTTCCAAAACTCTTGCATTCACCTCCCTAACAACCCCATCCATAAACAAATTAAACAACCAGGGAGACATTACACATCCCTGCCATAAACCAACATTCACTGAGAACCAATCACTTTCCTCTCTTCCTACTCATACACATGCCTTACATCCTCGATAAAAACTTTTCACTAATTCTAACAACTTCCTTCCCACACCATATATTTTCAATACATTTCACAGAGCATCCGTATCAACCCTATCATATGCCTTCTCCAGATTCATAAATACTACATACAAATCCATTTGCTCTTCTAAGTATTTCTCACATACATCCTTCAAAGCAAACACCTGATCCACACCTCCTCTACCACTTCTGAAACATCACTAATCTTCCCCAAGCTGATGCTCTGTACATGCCTTTTCTAAATTAGTTTAGACTTTCCACTTGGAAGGAGGAGGTACTTAGTATACTAAAAAGTTTATCCCCCTTATCAGTAGATGCACACGTAAAGCATTAATCAAACTACATCGATGAAATGTCGGTATCCAGCAGCATCAAATCCAAAATGATTATTACATGAGAAGTGGCACGTGTAAAACCGATATAAGCATACTTTTAAAGATAATGTTCCAATGATTACATGGAGACCATGTAATCCAGTTGCTACAAAAAAAGTAGAACCACAAACTGAATTGGTAATAGTGAAAGTGGCTCCAAAATATTCTAATGCTTGAAGGGCAGTAAAGTAGGTTCCTAATAGAATTGTCAAGAAAAGTCTTTGAATCGCTTCCAAGTGTTTAGACTCTATGATAGAATGATGGGCTCATGTGACTGTTGCTCCGGATAAAATTAAGATAGTTGTCTTTAGAATATGGATCTGGAATGGGTTATATGGCTGGATTCCAGCTGGCGGTCATGAGGTTCCAATATCAATTATTATATTATTATTTTGCTTTGTCGCTGTCTCCTGCGTTTGTGAGGTAGCACAAGGAAACAGACGAAAGAAATGGCCCAACCCAACTCATACACATGTATATACATACACGTCCACACACGCTTAACATACATACCTATACATCTCGATGTACACATATATATATACACACACACATATACATATATACACATGTACATAATTCATAGTCTGCCTTAATTTATTCCCATCGCCATCTCGCCACACATGGAATAACATCCGCCTCCCCCCTCATGTGTGCGAGGTAGCACTAGGAAAAGACAACAAAGGCCCCATTCGTTCACACTCAGTCCCTAGCTGTCATGTAATAATGCCCGAAACCACAGCTCCCTTTCCACATTCAGGCCCCACAGAACTTTCCATGGTTTACCCCAGACGCTTCACATGCCCTGATTCAATCCACTGACAGCACGTCGACCCCGGTATACCACATCAATCTAATGCACTCTATTCCTTGCCCGCCTTTCACCCTCCTGCATGTTCAGGCCCTGATCACTCAAAATCTTTTTCACTCCATCTTTCCACCTCCAATTTGGTCTCCCACTTCTCATTCCCTCCACCTCCGACACATATATCCTTTTGGTCAATCTTTCCTCACTCATTCTCTCCATGTGCCCAAACCATTTCAAAACACCCTCTCCTGCTCTCTCAACCACACTCTTTTTATTTCCACACATCTCCCTTACCCTTACATTACTTACTCGATCAAACCACCTCACACCACATATTGTCCTCAAACATCTCATTTCCAGCACATCCACCCTCCTGCACACAACTCTATCCATAGCCCACGCCTCGCAACCATACAACATTGTTGGAACCACTATTCCTTCAAACATACCCATTTTTGCTTTCCGAGATAATGTTCTCGACTTCCAAACATTCTTCAAGGTTCCCAGGATTTTCGCCCCCTTCCCCACCCTATGATTCACTTCATCAATTGCAGGGCATAATCTTCTATGGAAAAAAGCTCAAAAAAATGAAAACAAAAATAAAACTTCTGATGCAGTAAATGAAATTATACCTCATTGAAGGCCTTTTCTAACTACTGATGGGTGTAAACCCTGGTAAGTGGTCTCTTGGGTAACATCTCGTCATCACTGAATTGTTAGAATAGTTCTAATTACTCCTATAAGAGAAGTCTGATATCAGTTTCTTGACATCATTTTACTAACCCAGTGGTATTATTGCTCTAATAGATCCAGTTAGTGGTCATGGTCTTTTGTTTACTGAGTGATAAGGGTGGAATCTGTGAGAAGATGGCATTAGTTGATTTCTCTTGTGTAGAGAGTTCCTAGAACGGTGAATACGTGGGATTGGATAACTACAATAGCTCATTCTAATAGGAGGAGGATTTGAGAAATCATGAGAATTGATAGTAATGTTGATGAATCTATATGAGGGCCGGATTGTCCTAAGAGAGTTAGTAGAAGATGGCCAGCAATTATGTTAGCTGCCAATCAAATTGCTATAGTTCATGGCTGAATTGTTTCTGATAGATTCAATTACAGTTATGAAAGGTATTAGAACTGTTGGTGTTCCCTAAGGTACTAAATGGGAAATTTATGTTGAGTATGTTTACACCAACCATAAACCATTAGAGTTACTCAAATTGGAGGTGCTAATGAGAGAGTTATAGCCATGTCACTTGATCTGGTGAAGATATAAGGCAAGAGGCCTAAAGAATTCTTAGATACAACCAATCTAAAAAGCGAAGTTATGATTAGCATGACTGCGATGTGTGAATTCAGTAATAATGACTCTAATTTGCTGTGGAGAGTCTGCCTCAGTTCTAATCAAATAACTAATCATTGAGAAGGCAAAGCTCAATAGGATATTGGCAAAAATAGAATTCCAATAAATGTGGATAATCAGTTTAAATGAATTGAAAATAAACTAGAAGGTCCAAAGATAGAAAATAGTCTAATTATCATTTTCAATTTTCAAATTTTTTTGGTTGCTCAGGAAAAATATAATTTTTTTGGCTGGAAAAATGAAATAATGAAGGATGGTAAACAGAGCCAAACTAATGATGAATATCATAAATAGTTGAATCATATTAGAGGTCTTATTTGCGGCATAGAAAAATGTCCTTAGGACTACTCAGTCTTGACAAACTTGCATTATAATTTAACTAACTTTTTGGTATCTTAATCACCTGAGGTATCTAGGTACCATAATAGGTTTAAAAGACCTACACTTTTATCAGTCATTGGGTGAATCATCTCTTGAAGTTGCTACTCATGATGAAAATGAATTGGTAGAAATTGATTCAACTACATCATAATGAGAGTGAGTTGGTGGAAAATTGATTCAACTACAGTAGGTATAAATCTATGATTGGCTCTGCAAATCTCTGAACATTGACCAAAGAATAAACCTGGTCATGAAACTATGAAGCTTACTTGATTTAATCGTCCAGGTACAGCATCTGTTTTTACTCCTGAAGACAGAACTGATCATGAGTGAATTATATCAGCTGTGGTTACTAAAACTCGAATTTGTTTATCCATAGGATTTTCCATTCGGTTATCTACATCGAGAAGATGATATCCAAATTGTTCTAAGTCATTAGAGGGGGTCATATAAGAGTCAAATTCTACTACTGCAAAGATGGAATATTTGTATCTTCAATACCATTGATGACCTATGGTCTTAATAGTTAACCTAGGTGAGTTTACGTCCTTGAGGAGATAAAGTAGTCGGAGAGATGGTAGTGCAATGATTACTAAGATAATTGCTGGTAAAATAATCAGGTCATCTCGAATATTTCATTTTCAAGTAAACATTGGTTAGTTAAAACGTTAAGTGATAACGATGCTATCATGTAGCCTACTAATGAGGTAATTACAATTAGAATGATTATGGTATCATTGTGGAGGAAAATTAGCTGCGCTATTAGTGGAGAGGCTCTGTCTTGAAATTCTAAATGCCTTCATGTTGCCATTAATTCTAAGGAAAGAAATTCTTCATGTCAGGAGCTTAAATTCTGTGCATTATTCTGCCACCTTAAAATACATACATTGAATATCCTCACCAACCAGTCAACAACACAGTCAACCCCTTTTTTAATAAATTCCACTGCAATACCATCCAAAACCGCTGCCTTGCTGGCTTTCATCTTATGCAAAGCTCTCACTATTACTTCTTTGTTTACCAAATCATTCTCCCTAACCCTCTCACTTCGCACACCACCTCGACCAAAACACCCTATATCTACCACTCTACCATTTAACACAGTCAACAAACCTTCAAAATACTCACTTCATCTCCTTCTCACATCACCACTACTTGTTATCACCTCCCCATTATCCCCTTCACTGATGTTCCCATTTGTTCCCTTGTCTTACGCACTTTATATAACTTCTTCCAAAACACCTTTTTATTCTCCCTAAAATTTAATGATACTCTCACCCCAACTCTTATTTGCCCTCTTTTTCACCTCTTGCACCCTTCTCTTGACCTCCTGCCTCTTTCTTTTATACATCTCCCACTTGTTTGCATTATTTCCCTGCAAAAATTGTCCAAATGCCTCTCTCTTCTCTTTCACTAATAATCTTACTTCTTCATCCCACCACTCACTACCCTTTCTAATCTGCCAACCTCCCTCGCTTCTCATGCCACAAGCATCTTTTGCGCAAGCCATCACTGCTTCCCTAAGTACATCCCATTCCTCCCCCACTCCCCTTACTTCCTTTGTTCTCACCTTTTTCCATTCAGTACTCAGTCTCTCCTGGTACTTCCACTCACAAGTCTCCTTCCCAAGTTCACTTACTCTCACCACTCTTCACCCCAATATTCTCTCTTTTTTTCTGAAAACCTCTACAAATCTTCACCTTCACCTCCACAAGATAATGATCAGACATCCCTCCAGTTGCACCTTTCAGCACATTAACATCCAAAAGTCTCTCTTTCGCATGCCTATCAATTAACATGTAATCCAATAGCGCTCTCTGGCCATCTCTCTTATTTACATAGGGATACTTATGTATATCCCAGGTATTCCCAATCACCAGTCCTTTTTCAGACATAAAATCTACAAGCTCTTTTCACCATTTCCATTTACACACTGAACACCCATGTACACCAAATTATTCCCTAAACTGCCACATTACTCACCTTTGTATTCAAAACACCATCACTATAACCTGGTCTTGTGCATCAAAGCTCCTACACACTCACTCACTCAGATGTCCAAAACACTCGCCTCTCATGATCTCTCTTCTCATGCCAGGG
>NC_092261.1:20521701-20528111 GCF_036320965.1 Panulirus ornatus
ATTTTCTTATATATATATATATTATATATATATATATTATATATATATATATATATATATATTATATATATATATATATTATAATATATATATTATAATATATATTATATTGGAAAGGATCACATATTTTTTCGCGTGTTCATAGTTATTCCAATGAGTTCATGGGGAAGATGATACATTAAGTTCCAAGGGCACTTTCGTATAATAATCACATCATCAGGGTGGAGACAAGAGAGAAATATATGTCAGTTGATTATACATCGAAGAGACGAAGCTAGAAGCCATTTTGGTAAACATGGTGATTGTCCAAAACATGCAACGAGCGGTCATTACTTTTTCACTTTTTATAAATTTTTTGGGACAATTTAAGTTATCGAATTTGATAGTCCATCTACTTTATATTAAGAATTATAATTCTTGGTGTATTCAGTAATAGAAAATTCAATGATATTTTCTCTTGGTTCTACAGTTAGAGTAAGAATGAGATGGCATTACTCAGTCAATTCTATGATCAGAGTTTCTAACGTGATTAAACTAGGCATTTGATCTTGTCCCGTTCTTATCATTATATCTATGTTTCTTGCTTAAGTCTAATAAAAAGATCCTTTCTAGTCTGACCAACATGAAATTTTTCACTAATTCCACAAGGCCATTTTATAGATGCACACAAGAGAAATTTTCTGGTGGATTCCTGATTAGATATTCTTTTAGTATTGATTGTTGCTAAAGGGAACATGGACATTAATAGGTATTTGAGCAACATGGGATATGAAAAGTGAAAATTATTCAAGAGGGGAGATCTAAAAGTTCTTGGTGTCAATGGACGGTTGGACTCAACTATAGTGATTTCTTTGCTAACTTAAGGGACTTATCGATGAAAGATTAATTAGATCCAATAGAATATATCTTCTAAAAACTCAACATCAATAAACTCTGGACTGCAAATACGTAATGCCCTAAGGAACTTAGATTGAAATGATATCATGTTGAGATGAGTAATAATGGATATATGAGCATACATTGGTAGGTTCTGTATATGGTAAACTTAAACTTGTTTCCTTGCTTATGGATCATGCAATCTGATAAATGGTAACATACCATTATTTTAATTTTCTACAGAAAATTTTGATGGAAGTACTAAATTGTTAATTAAGGGAAGAAATATTTGTAAATTTTCATTTGTTGAACCAAACACAAAGAACATCATCTACCATACCTAAACCAAATTGCATTAGAAGGTAAAAATTCCTTTTGTGATTTTGTTTCAAAAAATTCCATATAAAGATTGCTTAGTTACAAGTAAAAGAGGGTTACCCATTGTCATACCAAAATTTCGAGCATAGAATCTCCATTGAATTGAAATTAAACGTCTTTTATACACAATTTCATCAGTTCAATGAAAACAAACTGAAACAGATAAATGAATATCATCCAAGACATCAATTAAATATTCTAAAAGGTCATCAATTGGAACTTTAGTGAAAAGTAAGGATACATCAAAGCTAAACTGGTTTGAAATCAAAATTAACATTGATATTGTTTAGCTTGTTGACTACATGTACATTGTTCACAATATTTAAAATTTGATACCTTACGCACTAAACGGCTTAATAAAGAAACTAACATTTTACAATTTATATGTGATGGAGCCTACTGAACTCACTATAGGTGTTGCTGGAAACTTCTGTTTATGTTGTTTGATAAGTCCATACACATATGGCAATTGAAGGGGGACAAAGATGATAAACTTTTGATAAGAAAACTATTACCTTTCAACAACAGCTTCATTTCTCTATTGAAATGAGAATTAATGCTTCTATGGGATTTTTACTAAGTTAGTATATGTTGTGTCATCATTTAGAAGATCATTTCATTTTATATAAATAGTTACTTTTGTCTAAAATCAAAAAGTGTTGGGCTTATCTGCTTCAGTAATATGTTATCCTTGTTTTTTTTAAGGTATTTATAGCTCTTATAAATCTTTTATGGTAATTAGGTTCCACTTGTTTTGACAAACTGGCATTACACTAAACCTTTATAGAGATTAATTTCATCATTACTTAAATTACTGCATTTCTCTAAATTACAAAAAGACTGTGACATCAGCACAGCGGGCCTTCCCCGTTTGAGCACAAAAAACTTCAACCAATGCCTTTGGCACACAAGGAATCCTTTAAGTTTTGTGTGCTCTGAAAGGGAACCCAGCTGTGTTGATGTCACAAGTCCTTTTATAAATTTTCGTGTGTGGACGTGTGTGGGTATATATATATATATTATATATATATTATATATAAAATATATATATATAATATATATTATATATATATTATATATTATATATATTATATATATATATATATTATATATATTATATATATATTTATAATAATAATATTATATATAATATATATATATAATATATATATATAATATATTATATTATATATATAATATATATATATATATATATAGGGTTGAGGGTCAAGTCAATTGGGAGGTGAGTTTGAATGGAGAAAAACTGGAGGAAGTGAAGTGTTTTAGATATCTGGGAGTGGATCTGGCAGCGGATGGAACCATGAAAGCGGAAGTGGATCATAGGGTGGGGGAGGGGGCGAAAATTCTGGGAGCCTTGAAGAATGTGTGGAAGTCGAGAACATTATCTCGGAAAGCAAAATGGGTTTTGTTTGAAGGAATAGTGGTTCCAACAATGTTTGTTGGTTGCGAGGCTTGGGCTATGGATAGAGTTGTGCGCAGGAGGATGGGTGTGCTGGAAATTTAGATGTTTGAGGACAATGTATGGTGTGAGGTGGTTTGATCGGGGTAAGTACGTAAGGGTAAGAGAGAGTGTGGAAATAAAAAGAGCGTGGTTGAGAGAGCAGAAGAGGGGTGTTTTGAAATGGTTCGGGGCACATGGAGAGAATGAGTGAAGAAAGATTGACCAAGAGAATATATGTGTCGGAGGTGAAGGGAACGAGGAGAGAGAGGGAAACCAAATTGGAGGTGGAAAGATGGAGTGAAAAAGATTTTGTGTGATCGGGGCCTGAACATGCAGGGGTGAAAGGAGGGCAAGGAATAGAGGAATTGGAGCGATGTGGTATCCGGGGTTGACGTGCTGTCAGTGGATTGAATCAGGGCATGTGGGGCGACTGGGGTAACCATGGAAAGCTGTGTAGGTATGTATATTTGCGTGTGTGGACGTATGCATATAATGTGTATGGGGGTGGGTTGGGCCATTTCTTTCGTCTGTTTTCTTTTGCGCTGTCCCGCTAACCGGGAGACAGCGACAAAGTAAAATATGTAAATATATAAATAAATATATATATATATATATTATATATATATTATATATATATATATATATATATATATATATATAATATTATATTATATATATATACTATATATATATATATATATATATATATATTCAGTGTTGTAAATGGATATTGTGAAGAGCTTTGTAGATTTATTTGCTGAAAAAGGACTGTGATTGGGAACAATTGGTTTAAAAAGCGAGATATACATAAGCATACGTTTGTATCGTAGGAGAGATGGCCAGAGGTTTATTGGATTACGTGTTAATTGACAGGCGCGCGAAAGAGAGAGCTTTTGGACGTTAATGTGCTGAGATGGTGCAACTGGAGGGATGTTCTGATCATTATCCTCTGGAGGCGAAGTTGAAGATTTGTAAGGGTTTTCAGAAAAGAAGAGAGAATGTTGGGGTGAAGAGAGTGGTGAGAGTAAGTGAGTTAGGGAAGGAGACTTCTGTGAGGATAGTACCAGGAGAGACAAAGTACAGATGGAAAAAGATGAGAACAAAGGAGGTAAGAGGAGTAGGGGAGGAATGGGATGTATTTAGGGAATCAGTGATGGATTGCGCAAAAGAGCTTGTGGCATGATAAGCGTGGGAGTGGGTTGCTTAGAAGGGGTAGTGAGTAGTGTGATGAAAAAGAAGATTATTAGTGGAAAGAGAAGAGAGAGGCATTTGGACGATTTTTGTAGGGAAAAAAATATGTAAATGAGTGGGAGATGTATAAAAAGAAAGAGGCAGGAGGTCAAGAGAAAGGTGCAAGAGGTTGAAAAAGTTGGCAAATGAGAGTTGGGGTGAGAGAGTATCATTGAATTTTAAGGAGAATAAAAAGATGATTTGGAAGGAGGTAAACAAAGTGCGTAAGACAAGGGGCAAATGGGAACTTCAGTGAAGGGGGCAAATGGGGATGTGATAACAAGTGGTGGTGATGTGGAGAGATAGAGTGAGTATTTTGAATGTTTGTTGAATATGTTTTCATGATAGAGTGGCAGTATATAGGGTGTTTTGGTCGAGGTGGTGTGCAAAAGTCAGATGGTGAGGGAAAATGATTTGGTAAATAGAGAAGAGGAGGTAAAATCGTTGTGGAAGATAAAAGCCGGCAAGGCAGCAGGTTTGGATGGTATTGCAGTGGAAATTTATTAAAAAAGGGGGTGACTGTATTGTTGACTGGTTGGTAAGATAATTTAATGTATATATGATTCATGGTGCGGTGCCTGAGGATTGGCGGAATGCTTGCATAGTGCCATTCTACAAGGGAAGGGGGATAAGAGTGAGTGCTCAGATTTCAGAGATATAAGTTTGTGAGTATTCATGGTAAATCATTATGGTAGGGTATTGATGAGAGGGTGAAGGCAGGTACAGAGCATCAGATTGGGGAAGAGCAGTGTGGTTTCAGAAGTGGTAGAGATGTGTGGATCAGGTTGTTTGCTTTGAAGAATGATTTTGAGAAATACTTAGAAAAGCAAATGGATTTGTATGTAGCATTTATGGATCTGGAGAAGGCATATGATAGAGGTGATGGAGATGCTCTGAGGAAGGTATTAAGAATATATGGCGTGGGAGGCAAGTTGTTAGAATCAGTGAAAATTTTTTATCGAGGATGTAAGGCATGTGTACGTGTAGGAAGAGGAGGAAAGTGATTGGGTCTCAGTGATTGTAGGTTTGCGGCAGGGGTGTGTGATGTCTCCATGGTTGTTTAATTTGTTTATGGATGGGTTTGTTAGGGAGGTAAATGCAAGAGTTTTGGAAAGAGGAGCAAGTATGCATGTCTGTTGTGGATGAGAGAGCTGGGAAGTGAGTCAGTTGTTGTTCGCTGATGATACAGCGCTGGTGGTTGATTCATGTGAGAAACTGCAGAAGCTGGTGGACTGAGTTTTGCTAAAGTCTGTGAAAGAAGAAAGTTAAGGGTAAATGTGAATAAACAGCACGGGAGTTGATCTGGTACAGATGGAACCATGGAAGCGGAAGTGAATCATAGGGTGGGGGAGGGGGCGAAAATTCCGGAAAACCTCAATTATGTGTGGAAGTTCGAGAACATAATTTTGGAAGCAAAAATGGGTATGTTTGAAGGAATAGTGTTTCCATCAATGTTGTATGGCTGCGAGGCGTGGGCTATGGATATGAGTTGTGCGTAGGAGGGTGGATGTGTTGGAAATGATGTGTTTGAGGACAATATGTGGTGTGAGGTGGTTTGATGAGTAAGTATATAAGGTAAGAGAGATGTGTGGAAATGGAAAAGGGTGTGGTTGAGAGAGCAGAAGAGGATGTTTTGAAATGGTTTTGGTCACATGGAGAGAATGTGTGTGAGGAAAGATTGACCAAGAGGATATATTGTGTCAGAGGTGGAGGGAACGAGGAGAGTGGAAGACCAAATTGGATGTGGAAAGATGAAGTGAAAAAAGATTTTGGTGATCGGGGCCTGTACATGCAGAGGGGAAAGGCGTGCGAGGACCAGAGTGAATTTGGAACGATGTGTATACCGGGGCTGACGTGCTGTCAATGGATTGAACCAGGGTATGTGAATGCATCGGGGGTAAACCATGGAAAGGTCTGTGTGGCCTGGATGTGGAAAGGGAGCTGTGGTTTCGGTGCATTATTACATGACAGTTAGAGACTGAGTATAATCGAATTGGGCCTTTTATTGTCTTTTCCAAGCGCTACCTCGCACACATGAGGGGGGAGGGATTTGTTTATACCATGTGTGGCGAGGTGGCGATGGGAATGATAAAGGCGACAGTATGAATTATTTATATGTGTATATATGTGTATATATAATATATATATATTTATAATATATATATATATTATATATATTATATACATTTTACATTCATGTATATATATATATATTTTATATATATATATATAATATTTACATTTATGCTTATATATATATTATATATATATATATATATATATATATATATATATATTATTATATATTTATATTATATTCCCTGGGGGATAGGGGAGAAAGAATACTTCCCACGTATTCCCTGCGTGTCGTAGAAGGCGACTAAAAGGGAAGGGAGCGGGGGGCTGGAAATACCTCCCCTCTCGTTTTTTTTTTTTTTTTTTTTTTTTTTTTTTCAAAAAGAGG